>NC_034414.1:27887637-27963675 GCF_002078875.1 Numida meleagris | reverse complement strand
CCGCGGGGGGCAGCCAGCCGCGGGCGACGGCGGCGGGCGGCGCGGAGCCGGGCGAGCTGATCGGGCGGGCGCTGGATTTCAAGAGCGAAGGGGCGCAGTGCTACAAGGACAAGAAATTCCGGGAGGCCATCGGCAAGTACCACCGCGCCCTGCTGGAGCTCAAGGCGCTGCTGCTGAGCCAGGAGCCGGGCGGGCAGCGCCCTGCCAACGCCGCCGCGGGCGGGCTGAGCGAGGAGCAGCGGCAGGCGGTGGAGGCCATCGAGGTCGACTGCTACAACAGCCTGGCAGGTCAGCGGGGAGCGGGGCACCGGGATCCCCGGCCGCGCGCCCCTTCTCCCGCATCGCGCCCCGGCCCCGCCGCGCTTTTAGCGCGAGTTGGGCACCCGGGCGCTGCTCGCGGCCCCCCCCGGCCCTCCCCGGGCTGCCGCAGGCCCCGGCGCTGGTAGAGCGGCTCCCGGAGCGCAGAACCGCGGCCGCTGAGCCGAGGCGGTGCGCTGCTGCCCCGCAGCCACGGGCGTCCTCCGGTCCGGTCCCCGCGCCGCAGCCCAAAGCCGGTCCTGTAAGCGGCGGAACGGCAGGGAGCCTCCCTCACCGCGACGGATGCAAAGCAGGGGAAGGGATTGGGTGCTGCTGCGGTAGCTCCGAATAGCACAGGGTATCAAAGGCGTTTTCTGGCCCCTTAGCTATAAAAGTTGAAGGCAAATATAGCGCTGGCTTTTCGCTAGGCGCCAGTCGCAGCTGTGGCCAGCAGACGCGGGCTCATCCCTCCCATCTGCTTGGGAGAGGTGCTGCGGGAAGATGGAGGGGAGGGCCGGGGATCGGCGCACTTTGAGGTTTCGTTCTGAAGTCCCTGCTGAGGAGCTTCACCCGAGCAAGCGCTGCGGGATCAGGGGTCATTTCTGCTCCCAGGAAACACATGGATGTTTTCTTTCCAAGCCAGAAAGCACCCCTAAAACAAAAACTTGTGGCTACATACATAGAGGGTAGGGAGGGTTCGTAACCTGAACAAAGCGCACAAAATGACAAAACTGATAAAGCTCTGATGTTTTCCGAAGGACGAAGGGTCACTCACTACCCTTTATATCCCTGGGGAAAAAATGGCGAAAATCAGGACACTGGTGTGTCAGCTGTCACCGCCGCCTGGCTCCTGGCTTTCTAGATACTTGGCGAGCTTTGGTTCCTGTTGTCCAGGGCTAAAAAAAGAGGCAGAATAAAGCAAACAGGGTTTGAAACATCAAGCCAGAACCTTCTCCTGTCTTACCTATGCCAATCTGTTATGCTCAGTGTGCCTTTTAGGATGTAGCGGAGGGCACAATTTAGCCCCCATTTATCACGTTTCCCGATATTCCTCCTTCAAAAGCCTGTCGAAATTGTGAGGAGGGAGAGGCAGGTGAAATTCCAGAGTGATAGCATAATTGCACAGCTGTAATTTTGTCTCTCACAGAATTCCTGTTCACGGGTTTATTAAAACCCATTGTATCTGGCAGGGCTTGCTGAGATTAGTGGAGTTGTGCAGAGCCCATCATGCTACAAACAATTCCGCACAGAGTGCTTGTGGGTTTGCAGAGTACTCCCAGGAATACCTCTGCTCGCTGTCAGTGCCGAGCCTCAGCAGGGGCACGGCAGAAGGGCCGGGCTTACCCCGGTGCCACTTTGCTGTGCACACAAGTTCTGCTCACTGGAGATGCGCACAGTGCCCGCAGGGTCCTCATGCAGGATGGTTGTTGTCCACGTTGTTTTGCTTCTTCTGGTTTCTGCAGGGAATTTTTTTCAGTGCTGATTGTATTTGATTCTGTCAGCGGTAGCAGTCTGATGTGAAAAACCTGCTCCATCTTTAGCCTACATTTGAACAGATTTCACCTAAATTTAACTGGTGTGAACACAAGGAGAGATGACAACAGTTGACCCTGGAGGTACAGACAGTACTTTCCCTGGGGTAAACTGGCAGCGGGTCAGGGTGCTCTTTTGCTCACAGCGTTACTTGTTTTTGGTAGATGGGCAGCAGAGAGCAGAGAGCAGGATTTGCCTCGGAGACGCTGAGCAGGGTGTGCTGCTCTGCCTGAAGGAAGTGCCCCTGTTGGAGAGGGGAACGTGCAGCTGAATAAACTGCAGTGCTGCTCCTCCCCGCACAGCCTCAGAGCTCCCACTTCGCAGGAGGATCTGTGAATTAGTGTCTGAAGGGAAGGAGAGGGGTGGGAGGGAGCTCCTCCAGAACTGTCATAACAGTTAGTACACCTTCCTAATAGAAACTTCACGAGGTGCAGCAGTGGGGCTGTATTCTGTAACAGAGTGGTGAAGTGGGAGCCAGCGGATTCTCTTCGCAGTGGGCTCCGGCTCCAGTGCCTGTTGTCGTAGGAGCAGTCAGGGTTATTGTACGTGGGGAAGAGAGGAGACGCAGGGCGTTCTGCTTCTGAGCACTGACTGGGTGCCTCGAGCTGTTTTTAAAATAAATAAATCTGCATTGCATAGTGCAGAGAGCGTAACAGCCATGCATGTTAATTCTAGAGAAGGCAGTTTTTCACTTAGCTCTGATTTGTACCCGATAGCATTAGCAGCTGTCATCTGAGCGTCCTTATTACTGAGTTCCTTCAGCACCTCCGCTTGCTCTCCAAGCTCAGTAGTTAGGAAGCCCACCTTGTTTTTGCACTGTTGCTTTCACGCGGCCAGCACACATTCACCTGTCAGAGATGTTTTGCATGGTAAATATAGATGTGCACACATAATTGCTTACTTAGAGCCAGACAGAGGAGCGCATCAGCTATGATTATAATGCACTTGGCCAAACAAGCGGGTGAGAAATACACACCCAGAGGGGATTTGGGACAATCTGATGGGTGAAGGCTGTGCCCACAAAGAGTACGATTGGAGTTGGTTTGTATTTTAATCTGACTGATTACGTAAGAGCGTGCGGGCCAACACTGAACTGTTGTCAGTGCATTTATTGCTTTGCAGAATGTAAAGTTACGGATTCATGTGGAGCACCTTCAACAGACACTTCCCATAATACAGGTCAGGGCGGCTCATTCTTGCCTTTAATCAGAGCGCCACAATATTTGGTGCATTTTCTCAAGTTTCTGCTTATGGAGCCATGAGGCACCCCTAAAAACTATTTAAGCCCATCACAAAGGATTCCAAAGCCAGCTGGTCTGTAAATTCCTGTAATTTTTTAAAATTTTAAGTTGGCCTAGGATTTTCACTGCTGGCCGTCGGCAGTACTGCTCACATTTCCTTCACCAAACTATGGGCTGGGCTGCAGGGCCAGCCCCAAGAGTTTCACTTTAAAGACAGTCACCCCACATTTGCACAACCCAGCTGAGAGCCCTTTGTTTTTCCCTACGTCCATCTGATTGCGTTGCCGGACGCAAGGGCAGCAGCATGGTCAGGGCTCCCAGAAATCGCTGCGGTAGGCAAAGAAAAATCCTACCAGCAGTGCACAGCCTCGCAGAATGAATGCAGGGCTGTGAGGCAAACAGTCATTTCTTTATGACTCACTGACGGTCTCTGACCTTGAGGAAGTCACTTGACCTCTTTTTGCTTCTCTCAGCCCATTTGAAAAATAAAGAACAGGAACCACGATCCAGTCCTGGTGGTGCATTCAACCGAGCTTTCCCAAGTCAGTGGTTTGTATTCTTTGAAAATAAAGATGAATGTAGGAACAATGCCTGCAGAAAAACAAGCTGGCCAAATTCCGCTCATGTCCTAGTCTCCTTTCCACTCATACACCATCTTGTGCATAGTTGAAACTAAAATGCTCTTTGAACCGCAAGCAGGTAGAGAGCATTTACCTGCTACAAATGCAATGACTACCCCATTTAACGCACCAATAATTTATTCCAGCATTACTGCCCTAAGGTTTCAAAGGATCTGCCCAAAAGGATCAAAAGGACTGTGTCTGCTCTGCAGAGGGGAATAAGTCCCAGTCCTTCCAAAGCAGCAAAATACACAGGGTAAGCATAGTTTTAAGCTTTTTCGTGAGGGAACATTGCGGTGTGATAAGGAAACCTTGGTTGGTTTTCCCAAGCATGCAGAAATACTCGAGCTAATCTTGGCAGGAAAAGCAGAAGCAGAGACAGAACAAGGGATAGGGAGTGATGCTGGGAGATGTGGATGTTCCATTCCACCTCTCTGTGCTGACCAGTTGTATTAGTTTCACCAAAATTTCATTCTTTGAACCTCAGTGTATACATCTGCATTGATGACCTCTTGGGAGTGCTGGAAGGCTTTGCTAATTACACGAATGTCAATTAAGTGTAACGTGTTCATCTCCATTGAAGTACGCTTAGTTTAGTACAGGAGTCCAGGCAAGAGGACACACATAGCTGCAGAGTATTACAAAGCATAGTCATCCAATCTGGGTCTCAGCCTGGACAGCAAGTACAGCCTTCAGTGAGTAGTCCCTCTGAGACAAGGAACCTTAATCCAACTGAAAATACAACTACGTATGAGAAAAGATGCTAAAACTTGTCTGCACTGACCACCCACTATGACTCCTCAAAAGGAGCCTCTACTAAAATCCCACCCCAGTATATAGCAGTTAACAAGTACAGACTCTACCAGGGCACATTGCTGTGGGTGTTAAAGCAGCCTTGGATTGTTGCTTGATGTGAAGTTTTTTACATGCTGCATCAACAACAACAACAACAAAAAAACGCTTGATAAGAATGTCATGCAATGGGAAAAAGAGAGAGCAGCAAACACGAGCAAGATGTGGCTGTGTTTTTACTAACTGAGGTGGGAGTTTCCTGACACTTTTAATTTAGATGCGTCTGCCCAACCAGAGTGATGGGATTCTGTTGAACAGGCCTGATGCAATTGTTCCTCATAGGTGCAGTCAAAGCACAGAATGAATACAAGTGACTGTGAAGCATTTTAATGATAGGCCCATACCCCAACATGTATTTAATTAAGTGGGATTTGAAGCCATTGCCATGAATTAGTCTGTAAAAATCCTCTGTATTTGCCTGTTCCCTTTTTATTTTGGAGAACAAAATTCTCCCTGCTCCGGGAGGAGTTTCCTATACATTGAGAGGATAGGATGGAAATACTTTCAAATCTAAGTATGTCTGACAGCACCTCTCTTGCTGAGGCAGAAGATGCATTTTTGTCTCTATATTTCACTCTTCTTCCCAAGCCTTTTCAAAACTTGAGGCTCTGGTGGTGGCAGGTGTTCTTGCAGCCACTTCTAGCAGAGATGTCCAGTTGCCTTGTCCCAGCTGATTTTGTCACCATTTGCCTGAAACAAGGTGTTGTTAAGGTACAGAGCCCTTTGCCAGACTGCCCTGCAGAGCTGCAGTTATGGTGAGCTGAGATGGGTCCAAGGCTAACTACAGTTCATCATAAGAGGTGAAGCAGGAGACATCAAAAATCACAAAGCTTTTTCTGGAACACAGAGCAGTGGTTAACTTGTTTACCTAAAGACTACAGGTTGTTCTCCTCCTTGAGGTGTGCGTTGGTATGCTTTCTGTGAGGTCTGTAGTAGCACCTCCTCCCAGCTTTACTCCATCCTCTTCTGAAATGCTGTCCTGCAGTTTCCTCCCTCAGGAGTCCCGCAGTGAATCACAGCCTCTTCCTCCTCTGTCAGTGCTGTTCTGGAGATGGTTCAGGTGGTTCAAAAAAGCCTCATGTGAAAATCAAAGCTGGTCCCCAACCTATTGCTAAATACACCTGTGAGCTCCATGGTTACCTTCTTTTCTGGGAGCTAGGCCACCTTTCCATGGTTCAGCAGGTGGAGCGTCTTTCTTTTCCTCCTGTTCAGTTGGGCTCAGACCCAGAGATTTCTAACCCAGCTCCAGACTTGCTTTTCTAGCCATTCTCCTAGAAATGCCTAACACTTCATCGGTGCATCCCCATCAGTGTCCTGTGAGCAGAATGACTGGTGCTCCAAGTATGAAGGGTCATCAGAAGATTTCATGTTAGGATTTTAGGATGAGTTCTAATGCACACTCAATAAAAGAGATTGCTTTAAGGAAAGAAATAGCAAAAGAAAAGGGTATAAATAAATTTGGAGGTCTAAGTGTTGCCAGGTCCCAGTTTCTTCCTGACACTGTGCCATCATACAGAAAATAGCATGCAAAAGAGTGTGAAACTAAGGAAACAAAATTTAAGAAAGAGAGGAACTACATAACGAGGTTTTGAGGAAATTTACTGGCTATTTTCTTCTATGTTCTCTTACTTCGCAGGTGAGAAATTGTGATATAGGAGGAATATATCTGTATATTATAGAATATATAAAATATATCTGTTTATTAATCTTGATTTCAGCTTACTCAGGTAACCATACCAGTGACTAAAACTGAGGGTTAAAAATGTTTTGAAGAAGAGTCAGTATTAACTACCATTAACTAAGTAGTTGTTACTAACAGCTGCTCAGGAATCTGTCTCCTTTTGTTCATTTCTGCACTGCATTTGGATGGAAAACAGTAAACATAAGACATTGATAGATGAATGCAGGTAAATCTTGTGGTAGCTTGGAGCGTTTCTATTCTTTTTTTTTCTTTAACAAAGACAGTAGAGTCAGTGCAGTTTCTGGAAGCTTCGCTGGAACTGCTGGAGGTAGCTTCAGCTGGGGCAGGCTCAGGTGAGGTGGGGAGGAGGTAGGAAGGCATATGACTGGCCCTGCTCTTGTACACCTGCCCAGGCGGCTGTGCTGTGCTTGGCAGCTCTGGAAGGTGGGGTTGGAGCCGTGAGGTCCCACCTCAGCAAAACCATTCTGAGATTAGGGCCATGCTGGAAATCATCCTGAGACAATCCATGGAGTGAATTAGGCAGTCACGTTTTCTCTGCAATAACCCATGGCAGAAGGGACAGCTGGGAGCAATGATTTTATCTGTCATAGCTTGACGTGCCAGAGCTCATCTGTTATTATCCATAGGCAACAGCTAATGTCATGATCTTTACTTCAAAATCCACTCTATTCTCCTCACTCTCTGAAATTCTTGACATGCCATCACCCTGAGGCTTATAGGCTGGATAGCACCATCTGCTTCTCCTTGGCTTTGCCCTGCGTACCCAGTTCTCCCGTCACGTCTCTCTGCTCAGGAGTTGGGGCTGCTCACGCAGTCAGTGCCCTTCCCACTCGTGTCCTTCTGCATGCCCTCCTGGTTGCAACACAGACTTTTTGTCCCACAGGCAAAGTTCTGTCCCTTTCCAGGCCCCGTTCCCATTTTGCCAGTGAAGCTCTCTCATCCTCTGTGTTCACAGGCTCTGCCCCACAGCATCTTGATGCACCTGATTCCTCACAGCTGATTTTACCTGTGGTATATTAGTTCAGGCTGGGCCTTTTCTCCTTTCCTGGCTCTCTTTAAAACACATCTCTGCTGCGACACCTCCAGTACATCCATTTTTGACAGGTAAAACTTCAGCCTCACTAAAGCTAGGACTTTTCTCACCGCTGCTCTGCATTCTCTTTCTTACTTTAGCAGGAGCGCTGTCTATTGCGTTTCCTTGCTGCCAGTTTAGGGGGCTGTCATGAAGATTGTTCTGCATCAACGGCAGCAGCACCTCCTTTCTTATCGGAGTGGCAGCAGTAAAACTCTGCTAATCTAGCCGTCGATCTAGTTTCCTAGGAGCTGCTGGAAAGGAGCAGCTGGGTCAGCCAGCAAAGAGTCACCAAGCTAGTTTTCCTCAAATTTTGATTACGAAGCTCCTGTGATGCCCCGATTACAACTGTCAGTCTTCATGCCCCTGGTGTTAATCTGGCCTGGCTGCATCAGGGTCTAAATGGCTCATTTCCTACTTGAGGAAACTCAAGTGAGGTATCTACCTTGCCTGAAGTCATTTCGTTCTGTAAAGCAAGAGGGATGAAGGCCCTCTTGCTAGGACATAATCATGCAGTGGTGGAGATTCGCTACCCACCTCATGCATCTGTAAGGCTTGACATGCATAACATGATTTCAGCTCAGCTCAGCTCAATACGTTTATCTTAGGTCCAGCTTGAAAGACTTTGCTTTCAACTCCAGGTAGCAGAACTGTTTGCTGCTACCTGGAGCAGATGGAGGGGAGAGCAGAAAACAAGCGCTAGTATATCCTTGTCCTGCACACTCCCCAGTGTGGTGTGTGGGAGAAGAAATTTACTCCTGAAAGCAAATTCAAGGCAGAGGAGTTGTCTGGACTTGAAAATTTATGTTAGACCCTTAGCACTTCCTTTGGCTATTCCTGGGCTGGCGTGACTAACCAACTTCTACCTCCAGTGTGCTGTGCTATCCCTGCAGTCACCATATAACCCACTAATTCACCCTGATAGGAAAAGGATCTTCATAATATACAGAACAATCTTTCAGCCAACTGCAGGGAAGAAACAGTTTAGCATTCTTCTCCTCCACTCCTGCTCCCAGAAAGGGAGTGGACAGGAAGACCTATGTTTCTTCCATTCTTTCAGGTAATAGGTGGGCTCCATGCAATAGCTGTAGCCTCTCCCAAATATGAGCTACTTGGGGAGGCCATCAGTTAATCTTGCAAAAACAGAACCATGAGGAAAGGAGTCTGTTATTCTAGGATGATTGTTGAAAGTCAGCACTAGCTATAGCTGTTGCTCTGCAACCGCACCTCTTTTTTTTTTTTTTGTCTCTTATTTCCAGAAGAATAAATCAGATCCTCCATCCCATGCCTCTAGCAAGATTCTCTCATCAAACAGCACGGTGCAGAGTTAAGCCTCAACTTCTTCTTCAGTCACCATACTTTTTTAATGCTAGCATAATTCAAATCCCAGATTACTAGCCTCTTAAATGATTTGCAGTGATTAATTGCTCAAGACGCAGTAGTGCATTCATGTTGCAAAGAAACCAGAGCAGCGTAAGATCCTCACCTATACTGGAAGCACAAAGAAAATACACACACTTTCCTTTATACATTCTCTATCTACTGTGATGGGGCTCAGACTGAGGCAGCTCAGGAGCTTTGCTCATGGGGTGGAGGGTAAATTAAATTAATAGATGAATACAAAATAAATTTTAAAACTCAGGCCTGATTAAATTGAAGCACAATGCCAGAAGGTATCATGGAGTTAAAGAACCGAATAAGGTTAGAAAAGAAGGCTTAGACACATAACTAATCAGAACATGCGATGCTATATTAGATAGGATAAAAACTGTAAAGCAAATATTACATTTTCATGGTTGATAACCACTGCTAACTGGTCTGGATTTATGAATAGACTTCTGAGATTTTAATTTCCCTTTCCATGGCCATGTCACGTAAGTGACTCAGTCATCCTGTGACCAACTAGCATATTCACATCCTTTTCCTCTTTGGCTGTTTCCACCTCACAAGCTCACAAATTCAAGCAGAAATTCTTGCCTTAAGTCCAAAGAGCATGATTTTAAGTTTTGTATTACTGATTTCCATTCCACATAAATTTAACACCACCTACCAGGTCATGTAGATCTTTTTATACGACATGGTCATCCTTTTTACAACACCTTCCAACTTCACAGCATCAGTAGAGCACTCCTAGAAAAGCACTAAGGCTCAATCATGAAATGAATTCCTGAGGTGTTCTACTGGTGATTTCTATTACCAGACCTATATATGTCAGCAGAACCCACTTCAACTTGTTTAGCTGTTGTATATTTCTTGGTATATCCTCGTATCCCCTAGCATAAGTGAAAAGGCACACGGTCAGGACAGAGAACCAGATTACTGGCCTGACCTAGTACAGTGATTCCTGATTGCTGGTGTCTGAAAACAAGCCCCTTACTTGGGGTGGAAGTTGCCCTTGCACTTCTGATCAGACACACTCTACATCATTCTTCCACTGCCAGCAAAAAGTTTGGGAACAATCTGGGATCTTAACCTGAAGCACTTTGCCACAGCTTATATTAAAGAGCAGACATCTGATTAGAAGAGTGGCTTATGCTCCTGCACAGTTCAAACCCTGGCTTTCTCAAGCAAATAATACACTGAATCATCGCTCCAGCCTTTAGTTTATTCGTTTTCAGCCTGATTTCCAAAGGAAATGAGTCATAAGCAAGCATGTTTGCTGTGTTTGGCCTGTCAGGCCCCTCTCAATAACCTTCCAACCTGTTGCCTAGCTGGATTTGATGGAGTGGCAGTTATCTCAAAATGTACTATGTTCATATAGTATAAAAGGGAGGGCAAGGAAGAGATGAGGACACTAGAGGCCCAACCACACAAAAAGGTGAAGCTTAAGCTCAGCTTGCATTGGCAGGCAGAGCCCAGCCAGGTGGCACAGCCCAACAGAGCCAGCTGTGCTGACAAACCGCTTTTCTTTGTACATTTGTTCAGTGCTATTTTAAGGAAAATAAAGTTTTCAGAACTTTGATTTTTACCTCTCGCTCTTCAGTTAGCAAGGAAACAGTTGACTTGGGCATCGTCTGCCTCTGGTTGTGTCTGTTCTTGTTCTCTCCATCCCTCCCACAGAGGCCATAAAGGCTGCTTTCTGTTTCAGAACCTTATTAAAATGCAAAGGCTTTGGGCTACACATGTGATTGGGTTATTATTTTAATGAAGGAAATGTTCCTCCCCATTCAACCTCTCCTTCTTGCCAGTAAGTTTTCTCAGCTAGGGAGAGCTCAGGAGGAATAAAATTAAAAAAAAAAAAAAAAAAAAACCAGACAAAAAAAAAGGCAAAAAAAACCATTTCATCTCTATCAATTGTAGGAGGGCTGCTCCAAAAGTAATGCCTCCTATTTTATTATGTTGGCCTACAATGTCAGAAGCGGATGTTGGCAGTATGGCAGTAGAGGTTGAACCTTCCCTCCAGTGTTCCATTACATTTTGTTGCCATGTGACAGATGGCAGCAAAGGGGCAGTCTGACAAATAGCAACTGACATAGAAGCGCAGATGAAGCAAAGGTGTGTCAGTGAGTTCCTCCATGTGGAAAAAATGGCACCCACTGACATTCATTGATGCTTCCTGAACATTTATGGAGACCAAACAATGGATGTGAGCACTGGTGCGTTTCAGCAGTGGCAAGAGCAAAAGATAAGACACGTTCCGGATGGCCATTCACAGCTGTCACACCATGAAATAATGTCTCAATCAGCTCATCTACATGAACTGGCAGATGATGATCAGGGAGCTGTGTACAGAGGTGAATATTGGCTTCAGTGCATTGGAAATGATGCTGATGGCATTGGAATCTCAAGATTTACAACGAGGTGGGTCCCACAAATGCTCAAATGGGAACGGAAACATTTTCCTAGCCGTGGTGCCATCATAGCATCTGTGAAACACTGGGTCACTCCATTGGTGCAGATTTTTATGAGCATAGCATGCAGGTTCTTGTTCATTGATAGCAAAAATTCATATGTAACATCAGTGACTACATTGAAAAATAGTGTTTCACAGCTGAGAATTTGCTCTATCAAACAATGTTATTGTGCTCTTTGTATCTGTTGTAGTTTCCATGGAAATAACTAGGAGGCATTACTTCCAAGTTGGCCCACATACATGGTCTGAAGACAAAAAAGCAGTGGCCTCAGACAGTCCACTTCCAAGCCCTTCCTTAGCAGATTCTGCAGTTGTGTTTCCCCGTGTCCTGGGAGGTGAGGTGAGCTGTGGCTCAGCACGGCAGGGCACAGCACACAGATGTTATGCAGCCACATCTCCCAGCCCTGCTATGGCACAAGATGGAGCATTAGCTCTCAGCCCAAATTAAACTTGCTACAGTAAGCTGAGCCTGAGGCAGTTGTGGCATGCGTGATTGTCAGCAACCTCATTTGAGAGCCTTCAAGCTGCACTAGATGCATTTCACACCCCTGCTGTCAGCTGTTTATTCAGCAAACCACACCTAGCAATGGTGGCTTTGCCCTGCAGCAGAGAAGGCAACTTGAGATCCATCAGTCCCTCCCTAGATTCTCCCTACTTAAAGAAATACCCTCTGTGTCTCAGTGGGCTTAATAGAAAGCCGTCTTTCTATTAAGGGCTTTATTTCATTCTGTAGTAGTTCCTATAGTTTACTCTGTTAACAGTCATAAAACATTTGATTGCACGTGTTAGATCCGGACAGCTATTGAAGTTCAGGCACTCACCAGATGGTTGTCACCATCTGATATTGCTGATATCTGATAAAATTGTGTGTACTTTCCCTTGTATAAACAACCCAAGAGACCAGATTCCTCCAGTGGGTGGCAATACCAGCAGAAGGCCAAAGGAAGAAAGGATATGAAGTGAAGACGGCATAGCAGTGAGAGAGTAAAGCAATGCAAGGTGAAATACATGGAAAAACAAACAAGGAAGGAGTGGTGAAATAAATAGCAACTCGAACAGCAGAACTGAAGGTCAAACATATCTAAAGTCATGTTGACTGGACTAGACTGGACTAGATGACTCCTGATTCTAAAAGATACAGACAGGTCAAAGATTACTAGACAAATATAAAGTTAGAGTGGAGGAAGCCTCCACTCTAGGGGGATTTAACCTGGCAGATCAACAACAACAGCCTTGGCAAAAACAAACAAGGGATTCCCATCTCTCCTCATGTGGCTGCAGGAGGAATAAGTACTTATGGAGATTATAGAATAAAATGATCTAGGTGTTAAAAGCTGACTGAAGCTCTTGTCTAGGCATCAAAAGCTGATTGAAGCTCTTGTCTCACCAATGGTTTTCTAGGACTTTGCTCCTACATCTCCTGGCTGGGAAAATCAAAGGCATGGAAATTAGAAGATGAAATATGAAAACAATCTCTGTTTTGGCTGAATAAAGATTTACTGATCCACAGCCAGATATAGATTTTGGCTTCAGAAAACACTTCTTATTTGCTTGACATCTAGGTTTTAACTACTACCAGCTACGAATTTTCAGTAAATTGGTGGTTTTAATTTGAAGGACTAGTAACTACAGGAACAGGTAGGTCAAAATACTCTTTTTCAAAACAGAAGCTATGAGGATCAGATGAAAAGTTGTCAGAAATTCTTTGCTTCCCAAAGGTTTGGCCCTTTGGAGGAAAACTTCTTGTGTTGTACCACTGGATCTGTGACAAAACAAACAAACAAACAGAAATCACTGGAGATTTGCCGCAAAGTAACTTAAGAATCATTTTGAAATAATGAACACATCTTAAACGTTCTTAAAAATTAGAAAAGTCTGAGATATAGGAACCCTAACCCAAAACACATCAAAGGCAGAAGTCATTAATGCCTGCTGTTACTAAGTGCTTATGTATTCAGAAGTCTAGCTTGGAGGATGTCAAAGCAACCTCCTTCAGCAGAACTTTCTGAGGGGATTGAGCAATACATGGTGGCATTGGGAGAACCAAGTTCGTGTTGCCAGTGTGACAGCACAATCAGTAACAGGATTGCAGAGCTGGACAGAAATTCTGAAGTCTTCTATCCATGCTCAAGCATGGTGCAAGGGTGCAGGTAATGCATATGCCAGGTAACTTTTATACAAACTGTTCTTCCACACTTTCAAAGCTAAGATCCTCCACAGCTTCTCTGAGCAGTCTATTTCAGTGTTTATCTTTTCAGTATTAGGAAGTTCTTCCTAGTAAGAATCTTTCCTGCTAAAATTTAAGCCCTCTTCTTACTTCGTGAATACAAGAAGAACTGATTGTATCCTGGTTATACTCTACTTCATGTGGCAGGGCTTTTTTCTTTTTATATACGTGAACATTGTAAGACTGGTTTCCCTCACTGTCTTCTTTAAGGTTTACACTTTGTCTCCTCTACACCAGTTATTATTGCTGGTGTCCTTCTGCAGCTTCTATCCACATTTTCTTGCAAGACTGGTATCCAAAATTAGACACATTACTCATGTTTCTTGCAAACTTCTTTTTATACATGCTGGTGTGCAATTTTTTTCATTAATGGTGTTGCCTTGTTGACTGATGTGATGTGGATCATTCCCCAGATTAGTTTCTGCAGAATTGTCCTTCAACCAGTTGGTTTCCCCCATACCAGTGTGGGATGTTTTGTTTTTCTGCCTAATTTTAGCACCTTTCACTGGCCCCTTCCAGACTGCATCCTAATTTTTTTAGGGCACTCCTCCAGTCTGTGGGGACACTTTGGACTTCTAGCCCCATCTTTCAATACACCCCAGCATCTCCTCACATCTTGGTGTTATCTGAAAATTCACAAGGCATTCTGCAGTCTGTCATTTAGATCTTTATTGAAAATTCTAAATACCATGGGATCTAGGACAGATCAGTGTGGCACCCTACTTAATATTGCCTTCCACTTTGATAACATAGTTAAGTCTATTCATTTAGATCTCTCTCCTTCAATTTGCTTAAGAAAATGTCACTAGAATTTGTCATTTGACTAGTGTAAAAGCCAAGATATGTAACATCCACTGTTTCTCCTTTATCTTCAAGATTGATCACCCTATCACAGACTGAAATTAAACTGATTTGTTCTGACAGCTCACATTAGCTGTTACTTATCTCCTTGTTATCAGCCCTGTGCTCTCCAAGCCCCTGGAAGGGATGACAATAGGAAGAGTCCTAGGGTGGGCTGCTAGCCACAAAAATCCTGATGCACCAGACTTGGCAGCTCCTTTGAGAGCTGCTAGATGCCTCTTAGTGCATATGATGGTGAAAGCTTCAGCATTCTTTAGTCACTAATGCCTCTGTTCTAGATGTACTTTTGTACTGGTCCTTCTCCTGGGAGAGGTAGGAAGGACTCAGGAGCAGCAGAGAACTGAAGAAGACCATGCTCTGCATTGAGAGGAAAGTGTGGTAAAGAAAGCAGAAAAGGAAGGAACAGTTGGCACCTGCCTATGATTTGAGAGTCAGGCTGAGAAGAGGAAGGCAGCTTGGAAGAGGTGACTCTTTGGGCTCTCCAAACATTTGTCGATCTGCAGCTCATTTAGCACGAATCCCTCCCTACAGAGAGAAACAGCCTGTCATACAGTTTGAATTTTAATTTTCCACACATTTCCCCGCAAGCAGAAACATACGGGTATATTTAGGGCTTTTTGGTACCTGGAGATGAATAAATGAGAACCACAGGCTGGAAAGTTGTACTGCCATTCGTATATTCCCTTCTCAATCCATTAAGGGTGTTCAGGAACTAGGAGTCAGCTGATCAGATTATTGCCAGACATTATCAAGCTGTCTATAATTAGTTTCTTATTGGTGAGGAGCCAGAAAATCCTCTTTGTTTGCAAGCTTGGACTATAGAGAAAAGAGAAATATTTAATGGAAGAGATTGTCTGGAAACTGTAGGTTCTAATTAGCGTCTCAGCCCTGTAGTGAAACCGTATGCAGCATTTCTCGGAAAAAGATGCCTCCAAATATCCTCTTTGGAGGAACACTGGGTTGCATTCTTGAAAGGCAAAGCACACACGGGGCTTGGTACAGATATGGATGCTTAACAATCTGCTCAGTTCTCTCAGTGTAGGTTTCGTACATTCCCTCACATTATACATCTCCTTTCAGTGCCAATCAGGACCAAAAGTTTAACACAGGTTAGAGATTGGGCTGTGCCATCCCCGTGTTGCTTGTGCAGTCTTCACCTTCAAGATCACTGACTTCAGTTTCAGAGAAGTTTGGATCGAAGTACTCCAACAGTATAGATCTTGTGCTGCACACTGAAATTACAGTAGCTTAATTCCAAGGTTGCTTTCAATCTCAGATAACCCTTTACATTTTCAGTATCATCTTATGAAAGACATTTTACTCAATATTAGAATTTAAGTGTAATCTAAATTACTAACACATGGCTGAAATTTTCAATGACATTTAGTAACAGCATCCTCTTTAATTCCTCCAGTGGACACCATACAGCCCATGTACTTTTATGAACTCTGGTTACAAAGACTGCCACGCACAAAGATGGATACAACCATCAGTGGCATGGTTAGAAGATTGCTGTCCACTCCAAAATGAATGTTTCTTTTTTTAATCTGATTTTTTTCTAGTTATATTCCAATATTTTTTCTTCTTAAACATGTAAATCAAAACTTATCACTGTCATGTTTTTTTTTTTTTCCTGAGGAAGAGCATCCCCATGAAAGATGCCGAGCCTTCTGAAGTAAGAAAAGTATTATGAGACTCTCATAGCCTTCCCTATTAGTTTGAGTTTTATACAGAATGAGATAGGAAGACAAAGCCTGCTCAATGATACATCAAGGTCTTAATCATATGTCAGAATAAAACCCTGAAGTGGATATATCAAAGCAGCAATTGCATGTTTTCTAAAATAGAACAAGAATGTGTTCCATCTCTGTAATTTAAACAGATTTTAAGTGAGTTGTTGGCTGCTATACTTAGGGTGAGATCATATCAGAAAGTAAAGTATTTTGCAGAGTTTAATCATAGTTATTTCTGGGAATGACACTGTCAGCTTGTGAAATACACATGGAGTTCGTAGTGGTTGGAGAACCTAGCACTTGCTAAGAAGTAATAATCCACACATAGGCTGTTAAACTCCAGTGGTAGAATCAAGAAAACATACAATAAAGAAGAAATATCCATGTCAGGTTTGAGCAGTATTGGTTTTAGTTAGCTACTTGTCTCTGCTTTGCAGCCAGCCCAACTGATACATGCTGGTTTGGTTTTCTTGTTTTTTTGTTGTTGTTTTGAATCAACAGATGTTGTACAGCAGTCATTCGTCCTGCTCTCTTCATGGTAAACTCCTTGAAGTGAGCCAGTTGTACTCATACTGGTTTTTTGGTTGTGGGTTTTTTTTTTTTTTTTTCTGGAAGTCAAATCTCGGTTTCCCTAGATTTTTAGTCTAGGGAGTAGAAAACAGAAGTTACTTGGATCCAGACTCTTGTGTGGGTGTCTGAGAGTGGTTCAGCCACAAGACTGACTATTAGCTCTTGCACAGCACACCTGCTCTTGTCTCCAGGGGATATTCGCAAAGGCCAGCTTTCAGGCATTGCAGATTAGTATCCCTCTGCAAGGAGGATGAACAGAGAAAGAGGATTCAGAGCAGGAATGCAAAGGTGGGTAATTTGTCTGCTAGAGGAGCTGCTGTCACACAGGGAGACTAGTCACCTGTGCTTGAATTGCAGCGATGTAAATGCTCCTCCTGGTACTCAAGCTAGCTGTCTTGTGCCTTTATATCCTCAGCACCTCATCCCAAACTTATGTCTCCTTCTGCACCCAGCCTTTGCCTTCTCAGTAGAGTTCACTTACCCACTCATACACCCCTTTCACCACCCCAACAGTTTTTCCTCCATCCCCACATAGCTCTCAGCTCCTGCCTCCTTGCTTCGCCAGCATCAGTCTCTGTCATAAGTAAGACAGTTTATCTTAGCTCAGTTTCCACTTTCTACAATTCTTTCTTCTCATTATCAGTGAGCCAATAAGAGATGTTTCCTGCTCTCTAAGTTTCCAAATCCCTACTTTTTCCTAGACTGGATTGTGTCCAAGGTAGACAAAATATTAAAAAATTTGGGTACCAAAATCTAAGGCACCTCTTTCTGAGTACTATAAAGCCATACTCTATTGGTTTTATTTTCAGGAGGTTATCAGTTGGCCAGCTCCATAATACCCCAGGGATAACAGAAGGCACCTGCTTGACGCAAATGATATCTGCCAGATTTCAGACTGCAAAGCCAAATGATGGGAGGACATGAGACAAATCCAAAGAGACAGTCACCAGAGATCTTTAACAGGGGAAAAATAAGATGTGTTTCCCTAATCTGCTTTTCAAAAATACCTGAACAGTTTTGGCTGACATTTTCCAAAAGCAGACATTACATATGGAATATTTTCATACAAAAACTTACAAGACCAACAAATTTATAAGCAGGTGACTCTCGTCTACAGTGGAAGCAAGGCAATCTAAGGCAGTGGTACCAGTTTACCTGGGTAACAGCAAACTGCAGACAAGGCTGGACTTTGTGAAATACGAATTGAAAGCCAAGATATTCCTGAAGGGCCAGGGCATTTTCAGTCCCTGGAATTCCTGTTTTGAGGAACACAATGCACTGAACTGAAGGAGCGTGCCACAGGGTAGGGATATGCTAACATCATCTGCACAGTAATTTGGCTTACTTTTCTGTAACATGGATAGGTCTTGAGCCTTGCCTGCAGTGGGAATTTGGCCACTGGGATAAAGCTGGCTGGAAGAGTGTTCTGGCATGCAGATTTACCCTTTGGCAAAACTTTCCAGGTACACAAGGCTTTTCATATTGTTGTTCAAAATCTCCATGTTAAAACCCATACATCTTACTTCCAGACTTAGTTCTTGGCTCAGCCAAAGTTAGAAGTCAAAAGTTTGAGCCAAACTGAGCTATTTGCATGACCTGGAGAGGTTTGCAAGTAGGAGAGGTTTCTCTGATGGCATGCTAACCAACAGCATTTTCAGCTGAACTTCATTTTGAGGGCTCAGAGAACAGCTATAACATGATGAAAGCTGAGAAAAGGTTTGCTTGGTTTTGTTTTAGCAAGCAACTCCAGACACTTCTTTATGCAGGCTATTAAAGGGAAGATGGAGTGAATTTACCAGAGTTTCAGTGTACTGATGCAAGGACCAAACACCAGCTGTCCATTGTCCGCCAGCAGACAAAGGTGTAACAAAAACCAGTGGTTAGGTGTTGAAGCTAAACAGCCCTGTGCCATGGGCAGGGCTGCCACCCACCAGATGAGGCTGCCCAGGATCCCATCCAACCTGGCCTTGAACATCTCCAGGGATGGGGCATCCACAGCTTCTCTGAGCTACCTGTTCCAGTGCCTCACCACACTCTGAGGAAAAAAAAATTCCTCCTAATATCTCATCTACATCTCCCTTCTTTTAGTTTAAAGCATTTAAAGCAGTTTCTCCTTGTCCTATCACTTTCAGACCATGTACAAGTCGGTCTCCCTCCCACTTGTAAGCTTCCTTCAAGTACTGGAAGGTCATAATAAGGTCTCCCTGCAGCCTTCTTTTCTCCAGGCTGAACAATCCCAACTCCCTCAGCACGTCCTTGTAGGAGAGGTGCTCCAGCTCTCTGACCATATTTGTTGCCCTCCTCTGGATTCAGTCCAACAGCTCCATGTCTTTCTTGCATTGGGGGCCCCATACCTGGACATAGTACTCCAGCTGGGGCCTCACAAATGCAGAACAGAGGGGGACAATCCCCTCCTTCACCCTATGGGCAACCCCTCTTTTGATGCATCTGAGGATACTGTTGGCCTTCCGGGCTGCAGGCCCACACCGCTGGCTTGCATCAAGCTTTTCATCCATCAGAACCCTTAAGTCCTTCTCCAGAGGGCTGCTCTCAGTGAGTTCTTCTCCCAGTCTGCACACACACCTGGGATTGCCCCAGCCCAAGTGCAACACCCTGCAGTTGGCCTTATTGAATCTCATTAGGTTTACATAGTTTTAGAAATTAGGAGTTAGTAGTTGGTCAAGCTGACTTGCTAAATCAGATACCAAATTGAGAATTATATCAAGTATGATGAACAATTCACACACTGAAGGGAATGAAACATCCTAATTTCTGAGCTATGGAGTTGTAGCCAATTGATGCTGCTTTACAATGATAATGACACCCACAGAAACTGAGTGACTACAACTGTAGGTTTGCATCTGCCTGTGAAGGGCACCTTTCTAATCACCAAATTGCTATTACAGATGGTTCAGTGTGGGATCAAGCCCATTCACTTTCAAGAAGGCAGAAGGAGCCAGATAAACCTTTCTTGATGCAGTCTTTGAGCTCTGTTCCTCAGAAGGATTCACTAGGGGGCCTATTAAGAACAGAGAAGGAGAGTGATGATGTGTTTTATGTGGTAAACAAACACTTCTAGCCAGAAATGCACGTTTGTTTAGGAAAATGACATTTTCAAAACAATTCTCCCCTGACTGAATTACGTAGGAATACAAGGGTGCCACGTGTCTTCCATTTTTGAAAGCCAAATTACTAACAGCCTCAATATTTGCATTGAATCGCAATCCATTAAGGTCATTTCAGTGCACAAGTACTAAAAGCACGCACCTCTAAATATTTATAAGTGAGGTTGTCCCTGCAGGTTCATTTACCACAGCTACTTCCAACGATGGTGCTCCAAATGGCCATCTCTTCCAGCATAACTGTTTCCTGCGCATCCATCTGCTCATTTTGTTCCGATAAACACGCATCTCTCCTGCTAGCCATGTGGTACTGACTTTTCTCACTCATATGCATAGTTACTAATGCTGTCTTGCAGAATCTTTACTGTGAACATGAGCCACAGAAAGAACCCAGCAAGATCTTTGGAAGCGTATTTCAGTTTATCAATTAGCAGGATTTGGGATACTTTTCTTTTAAACCAATCCATGAATTGGTTTAAAAATTACGGAGTTAACATGCATTGCCCATTTGTCATTTTCAGAGTAACTTCTATGACTATAGCTGGAAATATCAAATAGTAAACAAACAGACAGAAATTCCCTATCCAGTTGCTCTGCAAGGCAGTTTCCCAGGACGTGAAAGATTGGATCAGATTGGCAGTGTGCAGAAAGCTACTGCCACTGCTGTACACGCTACTGATCAGCAGACAAACAAAGCAATCCAGTTTCCAGGGCTGTGAAGCCAGCAGTAAATTTACACTGTCGTGGGTTTTTTTTTTTTAATAGCTTCGAAAAAATAAAGGAAAACAAAGTGCAGTCATTTCAAGCTCCATTAGAAATAGAGCGAGAAAAATCAATGTTTGACAAATAGGAAGGGACAAACTCTGGATAAGGAAATGCTACCAAGCTTTTAGAAAGGTATGGGTTTTTTTTAGCTGGCAACCATTAGCGAGCAGTCAGGTGCCTTTCTAATACCTATGCACTTCAATGTCAGGAGCCACCAAAATACATTGAAAGTCCATCACTAAAGCAAATGGGACAAAGATCTAATTAGTAAATAATGTGCCACTCGACCAAACAGACCAGCAGTGCAGCTAGTTCAGCACTCTTTGCTCAGTGCATCTGTACCACAGATTCTCTGCAGGTAAAAGGCTGTTTATAATCATTTCAGTTAGCTATTTAAACTAGAAATGTATACTTGGGTTAGGAGTGCATTCCATTCACATTAACTGATGATAGGCTCAGACTAATCTAGGTTGGAAGGAATCTCTGGAGGTCATCCAGGCCACTCTCATGTCCATGGAATGTAAAGTGAGTTACAGAGAAGGTGCAGGGCTTACTTTAGGGGTGCAGCAGAAGGGAGATCTAGAACTGTCACTTTCCTGATCGAGCACTGAATCCTCTCAGCCACAGTTACTATGCAAAAAATGAAGTCTGGCTGTTCATCGGTGACATGTGAGCAGTGATGACTTGGATTTCCAGGAGCAGTGTGTCTCCTCCTTGCCAGAGAGGCACTGAGCAACACCACCTGTTATGGGAAGTTTCTCCCTATGCCCTGGCACTTGACATTGCCAGCCTCTGAACTGATCCTTGGAGCAGCATCCTGCCTTCCTTCCCCTTCCCTCCTCCCCAGATCATGCCATTCCCAAACCTGCCTTGGGTTGTAGCACCAGAAGAGCTTGAGGACGGCACACCTTTCCTCATTTCCTGTAGATCTGTGGCTTCAGTGTGTCCTGTTCTCATCGGTGTTCCCCAAGACCACCTTAATGCCTAATAAGCCAAAAAGAAGCTGAGCCCAGAGTGAGCGCTACAGTAAGCCCAGAGGGGCAATCAGCATGCCATCTGTAAGGCATGTCCAGGAATCTCCCCCTAGTCGTGGGATACTCACTGTGGGGATTTTCCTCAGCTCCTTGACATTTCTGCAGCAATTGCCCTTCAGCACTAGCCGTCATCAGGCTGTTTCCTCGCCACTGTTTACCTTTCCTTTAGGAAGTCAGTAGAACTGACCTCTTGTACCGAAGTGTTGTTGCAGTACTTAGCAAGAAGTACGCAGCCTAGCACATTTTTTTCCTGCATTATAGCTCCAGGTGCCTCTGCTTTACTAACAGCACATTCCAGCAGAGCAGGGCCCCCTGTCGTTTCCTACAGAAAAACACTATATAGGACCTCCTGCATAAAAGGCAATACATTATACTTATAAATTCAGCATCCTTGGACCATTAAGACCAATATAAAATTTGATCTAATTTAGTTCCTTTTTCTCCCTCTTGTCAGATAATTATTTTTTGACCTCCTTTTCTGTACTGTTTCAAGCCGTACTCCTCAGCTGAGAAATGATTCTACTACAGGCTAAGCCAGTCACTACGACGAGATCACATGGAGCTCTGGCTCCAGGGGGATGCTTATGTTCTTGCTCTACCCCCAAAGCCCCAGAAGAAACAATCCCATCAGTCTGAAATGCCAAAAATAGAAGTGTTGGTATTTAAATAGTGAACAATTGGATTTGGCAAACAATGTGTATGACTGCACCTTTTCTGAATCGCAAGTCTGAGTCATTGCCCTCACCTAGGCTACTCTTTTTGCCCGTGCAGATTGCAGGAGCAGAAATGCAGCCGTAACACTCCCTTCTCTCTCTCTCTCTCTCTCTGTCTCTCTGTCTCTCTCTCTCTCTCTCCCCATGCCCTGCAGCCTGCCTGCTCCAGGCCGAGCTGGTGAACTATGAGCGTGTCAAGGAGTACTGCCTGAAGGTGCTGCAGAAAGAAGGCGAGAACTTCAAGGCACTCTACCGGTCAGGAGTTGCATTTTACCACCTGGGTGACTACAACAAGGCACTCTACTACTTGAAAGAGGCAAGATCCCGCCAGCCAACAGGTATGGGAAGGAGGAACATGACTTTATATTGAGTTCCTTTGCATTTCTTTTCACAAGACTTTGTCCCTATCTGATTTTATTCATTTCCATGGGGATGGGCATGACTCACTGCATCCTTAGTCCAACTTGTGTCAAGGATTCTCCCCCGGGGCAGCAAGTTTGCACTGAGTGCCTAAAGATGTTAGCTGTGGGCTACTGCAGAGGCTGCAGCAGAGGCTGGATGGTACTAGTGCTACTGGAATGTGTTTGTGCAGAGGGGATCCTACCTCTTTCCCTCCTTGCCTTATTTTTGGAGAAGGAAGCAGGATGGGGAAGAATTCATCCCAACCAAAACATTTAATGAATCTGAGAACAAACTTTTTCAGTTTAGCAAAACGAGAAGACTATTTGTAGTCCCAACAGCCATGCCTCCCACCATCTCTGTAGAGAAGTAGCATTTTTCTCTGCTCAGACAGACATTAACTCAAAAAGCATTCATCGGGATGCTTCAGCTTGTGCCATGAAGTCAGTCACATGCCTGCTCAAGTATCTGCCATCCACATGTCCAAAACCAAAATAATTAATTTGGGGCAGCAAATTGATTATATACCGAAGCAGCCTAAGCTAGTCAGACCAGCCACCTGCATGCCAACCTACCTGAACTCAGAAGGGGACAGAAGGCCACAATGCAGAGACAGTGCTTTTATTTTTCAGCAGATCACCTGATAATGAGATAAAAACCACACCTGTTCAAACCATTTCTGTGAAAAGAAAGAAATTTTGCAAGATTTGGAGGAAACTTAAAGGACCACAAGAAAACCAAACAGAAGCCATGTGCAAGGGAAACCCCAGAGAGCAGCTCTTCCACCCACACTTGTGAGCACAGAACGAAAGCTGGGTGTGTAACTGGAGCGAGTACAGTGGTGCAGGTGTGCCTTGAGCTAGAGGAGGCAACGGAGGTAGTCAGAGCTGGCTGTGTGCAGTGTCCTGGTTCTGCTGGGCTCCTGCAGTGGCAGTGTCCTAGAGGAGCACTGGGATCCCACTCCCCTTCCACCTCCCGTACAGGCACCCAGTCCCATCTGCCATGCTTGGCCTCAGGATCTGGGCAGTCTGACAGCACAGCTGCGCACCTCACACTGCTGAGCAAATGTGCTTAAAAGCTCAGTTTAGCCTATTTACAGTGTGCCCTTCTGCTTTCAGCCCATGCCAGAACCAGGGAATAGGGAAGTCTGTGTAAAGAAAAACAGAGGAAAATAAAAAGTTATCTTAACCTTGAAGTTCTGATAAGGCTCAGATGTGGAAAAGTCTTTCTAGATAAAGCACTTTTTAAAATCTGTATTGTTGTTTTTTCCCCTTCTCAGGGATACTATTTATTTGGTATCCCTCGTTCCTTCTTGAAATAAATAATAATGTATTCAACAGCTTCAAATACCACTACTTGCTGCAGAGATATACCAGAAACTGTCCCCAAAGACCTTTAACATATACAAAAGAACAGTTCTGGCCTTCAGCTCTGCATCAGACTCTTCCCTGTTACAGTCAGACTACCTGAGGCCATTGTTGCACTGTTTTATTTATGATTATTGAGAACTTCCAGGGTATTCAAGTGGAAAGAAGTGAATACATACAGTAAGAAAGGATGTGGCTGCTACAGCAGTAGGAACCAGGTGATGCTATTGAGAATTGTTATTACGTGACCTGGAGTAACTCAGTGTCTCCACTTTCGGTGTCTCTGTCTGCAAGATGTGATCATTTCTTTTGTCTGAGGTTTCACCAAGCTTGCTGGTAAAACATTTGGTTATCATTATAGTCATGTTTTTTCCCCCTCCCTCTCTCTAACAGGACTGTATTTGGCACAAGTCACTGACAGTCTCTTCAGTGGGGGGAATTTTAAATGGTAAAGAGGAGTTAGTTAGCAAAGGGTTTTACAGGTCTGTCAGCACAGCAAATCCCTTATAGCTGTTTACTGTCTGCCAATGGCAAGGGCTGGGTTTGTCCTGATTTCTTACGCTACCTCCAAACAAAAAGAAAAATTACAAAACAGATGGAAATAACACAAGATAACTGTATAGCACTCCTTACTAAGAAATAGCTTGGAAAGAGAGAGGAAAGCCACTGCTAAGCTGTGCCAAGCTCCCCTCCATAAACTGGTGCCAGAAGCCATACATCACAAAGCTGAACTTCGACATAACAGACTTGCATACACCTTACCTTCAAGCCATGCTCAACTTCTTCCCACCAGTTTGGCCACACCATCAAGGTGACCACTAACCAGGGATACAAAGGGACCACAGGTTGGCCTGGGAACACCAGACACCCATAACTAGTCTGCCAGCCCTACACTGCTCAGGTCAGAGGGCCTGTGCACCAGGCCAGCTTCCCCTGCTGCACAGAAGGAGCTGTCTTTAATGTTCAGATCTCCGGTCCTGGGAGCAAAGCCCAGGCCACAGTGCCTGCCCCAGAGGCACACCACAGCCCTGAAGCTACAGGGGGAAGCAGCACAGCCCAAGAGCCAAGAGATGCGCTCCTATTACAGCATCACCATCTTTAGGTGTGGGCCCAACCAGCTCCCAGGCTACCTTTACTTGTTACTTACATATCAACACTTTCTCACTAAGAGGCACCAGAACCTTCTGCTCATTAACTTTTAGTTTTGAAATACTCCTGCAGACAGAACTAGAGTAGCACAGTATTATGAGAAGGAAAAGACAAGGCTCCATCTTTTCCACAAGCAAAGAACGACTCATTACTCCTCTCTGGTAAAGCAGTAGCCCTCAAAAGGGAAACAAAGCACATCTGCCAGCAGATTTTTAACCACCTTGCAATTAGACTTTCTCCCTCTCCCTGTCAGCTGCACCTTATTTTGCCCCTGGCTTCCCATACATGTGGCAATCTCTCAGGTGGCTGAGGCTGTGCCATTAGTACCTACCTTCCCCTTAGGCCAAAGGAACCTGGAAGCCTGCTACTACTATCCGTTGCTGAGACCCACCTTCTCCTGTGCCAGGCACAGAGTCCCACAGGCTCAGGCAGGTGTGAGTTCCTAACATGCCTACACTGCTCCTGTATCACCTGTGCTAGGCTTGCCTCTGACTGTGCAGCCCAGCAATTAGGATGTTTTCTTGTGTGGTAAGCTAGGTGCTAGGAGGGCAGAGCAGGCAGAATGCAGGGAGGCTGAACACTTAGGGCCACCCCCTCAGCTGAATTGCTCCACTCCTGGAGGCTGTGCAACTGAAACTAATTCTGCTTTTTTTAAAAGGCTGCTTTAAAGTTGGTTAGGCTGGTATGGAGAGCTGATGCTACTTGTCTAACACAAGTGACAGCAGTCAAGTGCTTCACTAAGGTTCCCTGAATGGGACAAGTAACTAAATCACTGAACTGACTAGGGTAATGCTGGTGAGCTTGCAGGAGGCTTAGCCCAGAGCCCCGCCTCACCAGAGACAGCTTGGAAAGTCACAACAGCATTGCTGAAGTATGCCTGTGGAGAGTTCTGTAAAGAGAGGCTGAACCATCTCCCATGACCTCCACTTGAGCTGAGGGGTACAATAGAGGTGTCCCCCTCTCAATTTTAAAGGAATCTTTGCACCCACAATTCCTTTGGTGGGTGCAGTACCTGCACTTGCTAGCAATTGGCGTGGTACCAGTAATGTGCTCATCTCTTTGGAAGCTCAAGCGCTTCTCCTTTCCCAGCTGGCATGGGACATGTTGCTGTTTGGATGAGGAAGAGATGAGATTGCTCTCTCACTGTGGGCAGAGTGGATGCAGTGTGCTTCAGATTGATTTCTGAAGCTGTAATAACTTCTAATGGACAAAGCTGGTCCTGGTTGGCCTTCTGAGTATAGCTGTGAGCAAAGAACCATTTTTAAATTAATACATAAGTGAAAGCAGTTATTTTTTATGCTTGCTTGCTTCTGATATCACACGCCATTTGCTGCTGTGTGGATGCCAAGCTCTTGTGATAGTAAATCAATGTGGTTGGAGAAAGGAGTGACCTTGGCTGCAGAAGCATGAGGTCTTTCTGGAGACATGCTTGTGCAAATCAACCCGTGCCTTGAGTGAATGGCAAAACTTGCGTCTTGTATGCACTGTGCATACAACTTGCACAGGGATCTCACAGCTCTCTACATAGATAGAACAATGGTTGTCTGCCTGTTTGGTTTGAGGGTTTGGTTCAGAGCCCCTTCCCACTTGAGCTGTTCCTGCAGGCGGTGCTGGAGCCCAGGAACAGGAGATGCACCATAGATGAGAGGTGTGGCGTGTCTGTCTTTCGCAGGAAGTTGTAACTGCTCTACGTGTATGTGTGTGCTCTTTCCCTGCAGATACCAATGTCATACGATATATCCAGCTGACAGAAATGAAGCTCAGCAGATGTTCCCAGAGAGAGAAAGAAGCCTTGTGAAGATGAAGCCACTTCAGCTGAAGTGCCCAAAGGGGAACATTTCCTTCCCAGAAGCCCATTTGGTGGATTTTCTTGTTTGCTCTGCCTCATCCCCATCTCCTCATCCACCCACTCTCCCTTGCTCTTCATTGAATCTTGGTTTTGAAAAAAGAGACTTGGACGCTGGGTATGGCTGCAGCAATTACCATTGCCAACCATGGTAATACCCCTTCCCTGTGACAGGAGAGCACAATGGCTACAGCCAGCCTTGTTCCAAGACAGTGTCACACACCTGGAGGAGGCAGTGTGGGGGGACCTCTCTGGTCCCAAGCTGACTGCTACTGCCCGTAGGGAAGCAACCCCCAGACAACTCCTTCCTGACCAGACAAGCTGGAGACAAACAGTTTCTACTCTGAGTGATCAATGGAGCTTAGAAGAGCTGAGAAACCAAGAGACCACTGGCGATTTCACAGGGGACAGCAAATGCCTTTTTACCATCAGCTCCCCCTGCCTGCTTCTCCAGTGTGTGCTGTCAGTCTCCATTGAGAGCTCACATGCTCCCAATCCGATTCGTGAAACTGTTTCTAAACATCCTCTTAATGAAAGCACAGAGCACCCTACAATACCCCCAGAGCTGTCCCAGTGCCAGAGGAGAAGGTTGTGGGGTACCACAGAAGGCTGAATAGACTGTGAAAGTGTGGTGTACAGTATGAGGGAAAAACTGTGAAATAATTCATTAAAGGCAAATAAAAATTATTAATAGGCAACAAGTCCAGGCATTGCTTTTAGAAGGGACTTGTGGGTTCTTCATATCCAGACAGGCAACATCATCTAGTGTGGGTAGCATGGGGTGGGGGACAGGGATGTCTCCATTTGTGTACCAGCTCTGCCAATGCCTTGCTGTGTGGTCTTGGGCAAGTCACTTAGCCTCTCTGTGCCTCGGTTTCCCCATCTGTACACTGGGGATAATAATAATACTTCCCTACCTCGCAGGGGTGTTGTGAGGATTTACTAGTTCATGTCTGTAAGTAATAGTACAGTGATGTACAGTGCTAAGTATTACTAGTACATTGGATTGAGGTCTTGATTCTCCCACCTTGTGTTGGTGCTTCCTGTATACTCTTTTTTTTTTTTTCTTTTTTAGCAGAACATGGTGCCAACAAACATGGCAGGACCAACAGCATTGGAGGACATTTCAGCAGCCCATAGGATCTTTTAGACCTACTGCAGCAGTCTGATCACTTCCGTGAGTTCAGGCTCTTTGGCTCAAGGGTTCTTTTCTGGAACTGCCAATAATGGGATCAGTAAGTGCCACACACACATCTCCAGTGGGGCTGCCCCACCACTCTGGATCACAGGGAACCACTCCCAGCTGCAGGGTGAACACACGTGCTCTCATCCTGTGGTGGCCAGTGCAAAGTGTGTGTACCCCACGATAGCCCAGTCAGCATTTAGAATAATGTGCAGACTGAAACACAGAAAGCAGAAAGCTGAACACACCAAGTTCTGTTGTGTGCTGCGTGCTCTGGTCCCATTGGATGCGGTATTTGCAAACAGTGGGCTATATCTCACATTCCAGCAGCAGTATCTTGCAACAGTTTTTTTTCCAGCCAAAACTTGGAAGAGTTGCTAGAGAAACATCAAGGGAAAAGGCAAATCTGTATCATTGTCTCTGAAAAAAAACAAAGCTGTGTTCTTTAGTTCAGGGATACATCCAGCCTATGCTGGGGGTGGGGAAGAGACCATCTTAGAATGACATAGTCAGTAAGTAACATATTACCTAGGATGGCACCAAAAGTTCATATTTCTCAAGTGGATGGTGGAAAGCAGCTGCTTCCCAAAATCAGGAACACTGTGTGCAGCAACTGTGAAGGAAAGGGCTGTGTACTTGGGACAGCACCATCACCCTGTTTAGATAGCCTATGGCTCATGCATCTCTGCCAGAAATAGCAAGCGCCTCTGCCCACCACTACCCATGTCTAAGCAGCTGCTGCTAGGACAACCATTGGTTTAAAGACAGAGGACAAATGAGAGACATTCTGTAAATGGTTGTTAACTAGAAAAAGAAGTTTAGGCAGAATTGTGCTTGGGTGCCTGTAAGGTGTACACGGTACTGTGTAAAATAGATAAAAAGATTCTGCCTTTCAGATGCATGCAGTTCTCTGTATCCTATATATGTTATGGCGTACAGCAAATGCAAATAGAGGTGACTCCCCCGTACTTCATATTGCTCTTGACAGTTCACCCCACAGCTGTGTGTCGCCCTTTACTAGGATTGAAACAAGGATTCACCCTGTAGGCCATGCACGGGGAGAGGACACCACCTACACAGCCTCTGCCCCAGGAAAGTGCAGGCGAGCAGAGGCAGGCTTCTCACTCGTGACCTTAATATAAAAGGAAAGCCATTTTCCACTCATTGGAGATGTAGGCCCATGGTCCTGTTACTTTGTCTACTAACAGTTTTAGTCCTTGCAGTGGCTTCAATGGCATCCAGTCACCACATCAGTCCCAACTATATGTTTGCATAAAGGGAGCATAGCGCATTCCAAAATACAGTGTCCTCAGTGTTCAATGTCTTTCTCTCCAGGTGCACTGTGAAGTATAGGGGAAAGTGGGAAGTTTGTGAATGTGCATATGAAAAAGATCTCTAAGAGCCTTCAGGTGCTACACAAGAAGTTACTTTCTTCAGAAAAGAGTTGTCCCTACGTACCTTGGCACTCAGGGAACCTCTGTCACACTAGAATCTGAAAGAAGGAAGTCACCAGAGGAAAGAGAATTGGAGACTTTTGCCAGCTATGTAGCATCTGTATGTTTCTACTGTAACACAAAGCCTGAGAGAAAGATGCATAAAATCCACAGCTGTGGATGCATAAAATCCACGTCTGTGGATTTTATGTGAGGTTCTGTGCATATGAAGGAAAGAGAGCAGCAATGCCACCAAAGCCACAGAGCTCCTCCCCACAGCAGCCAGCTCTGCCTTGCAATATCAAACAATCCAGTACAGTTCGCAGTCTAACTGGAAAGATGTGCAGACATATCACTACCTCTGCACGTGTCTACATGTGTCAGGGGAGTGGGGAAAAGCCTTAAAGAATTCCTAAAAAGGCTTTGTCTTCTGCAGAAAGAGAAGGCATATTTGAGTTCCAGCACACTAAGGGGTTCTCCAGCTCTAGAGGAGTGAGGCCATAAAAGACTATGGGCAAGCCGTGCTCCTGGCAACTGCTGAATTTAAGAATACCCAAGAAGAAAGTTGCGGTTTTGTCCAAGAACTGTTTCATCAGGAAACAGAAGAGTGAAATAAAAATTGGCCATTAAGGGGAGAAGCTATTATCAAGCTCCCAAAACAGAGGGCTCCACACGTCCAACAAAATCTTCAGAGCCCATAGTTAAGTAGAGTTTTTTACAACAAGCAGTACCTGCCAGCTGCTGAGGCATGTGCAGGGGCCACCAAATCCCACCCAGTTATCCACTCACTGCTGTCAGCAGTTGGTTACACCATGAACTGACAATCTCTGCTGGAGCTGGTCATGTCCACTACATGTCAATGGTATTTCTATATTGAGCAGTCAAACAGCAATGTGAGAATACAAATCCTGAAAGCCAAAATAAGCAAACAAAGCCCTAGCTCAACTGGGTGCTATACGCAAAGGTCCTCAACATACAGTACACAGGGGAATTAATACAAGCCCCTTAAAGTATCCTGCAGAGTTAAAATGTCTCCAGAGTAATTGGAAATGAGTCCATTCACCCATTACATATGAAAACAGCAGGAACAAAATGACATGGCAGATACCTGGCAGAGCAGGAGGAAGGCTGAGAGCAAGCAAGAACTGGGGTTGAAATGAGAGGGCTGAGCTGATAGTGAGATGCAAACTACAAGGCAAATACAGGTTCATGGGCAGAATGAGAATTAAGCTAGGGAAAAAAATGACCAAAGGCTTAGCCACACTATTTGCAGTTAATAACAAGACTCAGTTTTAATTGGCAGGATGCACAACAGGAAAAAGGACAGTCAGATTAGAGCTGATTTTCCAGCTGGAGGGGGCAGCAGAGAGGGAGGCTTCCTTCCTCTAGCACAATCATTTACAAAAGTGTGAGGAGAGGACAAACACATGCTGGCTGCAGAATTTTCCAAATACGTGTCACTCCCTGCAGCTGGAAAAAGTGGCGTGGACAGAGCAGAAATCTTTGTTTAATTTAAGAATGACCAGTTTTCAGAATTGATGGGAAGGCAGAGGTCCTGCTATTCTTGCTTGCTGGAAAACTCAAGAGCCCAAAAGGTGAAGATGACCTTGAGCACAGAGCAACCCCTTTAGCAGTGCATCTCCAGTTCACTTTCCAAGAATTTCATCTGTGTAAATGTTTTCCCCAGAATTCAGCCCAGCAGACTGACAAGCAGCTGTCTTGCGGTGGTTCATGTGGGATCTTCAGGGGCTTTGTCTGCCTTGTTTTCTTTATCCTTCCTTTATGTTCCATCCCCTGATTGTACCCTCATCTTTTCTATTTGTAGGGGCAGGAGAAGGAAAGTGGAAGGGTATGCGTAGCAAAGGGGAAACCACACCAAATACACACAGGTCCTGTATACCCCTTCTCTCTGCTTGTTTGCTCAGCTTTGCTTATGCACCCTGAAGCACACTGGTGTTCCTCCTGAGCTTCACGCTCCATAAAGCAGTTGAGAGGCTTGGGCAGAGGCTATTTAAATAAGGAGGCACAGTGGTAGGCCAGTATGCCACCCAGATGCGATGTTTGGGAGGGTGCAGTTAATTAACAGGTTCCTTAATTCTATCCATGGATTTGCATAACCAATTAGTAGGACTTTGTATTGCTGCAGCTGGTATGAGATGGTTTCCAGAGGTTGTTCTGAGTAGTTCTTATGAGCTCCTCAGGTGCTAAGTGCTGCAGGCTACTCTACCACACCAGCAGTCTCCCTGCTGCTGCAGTGAAGGTGATGAAAAGACAAGACGCCTTCCTCAGCTACAGCTTAGGGAAGGTAAATTCACAGATACCCAATAAGAACATAAGAGGAAACAGCTCAAAATCATTCAGCCTGGAAAGCTGTGCCTACAGCAACTGCTTCCAGCAGTGGTTATGGTGGGGAATCAGGAAATAAATAGATTGTGTACTGCCCAGGAAATTGTCTTCTTACCCCAGCTTCATGCCCACTCATTATTCTATGGAAAACATCTGTTGTGTTACAAGGATAAATAAGAGGACAAGGGGGAGGAGAGGAAATAAGGCAGGATGGAAAGAAACACAATACACCTCTCTCTCAATTTTCCTAGCAAAACTGTATAGCGGCAAATACACTGAATGGACTCCAAATCTTTTTCACCTGCTAATGCAGGAATGGGTTTAACAAGCTTGAACCATTCACCAGAAAGGGGGAGCAGGAGACTGCCCTTCCAAAATTTCCCCTCTGCTTTGCAATGAGCAGCATGAGCCTGGGCTGCTTCTGCCAGGCACTGCTTCTCCTGCCCCACAGCCTCCTGCCTGCCCCATGGCCTCCAGCTTTCCCCACAACTTCTTGCCGGCCCTACATCTTCCAGTGTTCCCCACCCACCGTAGGTACATCATAGTACAGGCCTAAGGGCAGATAGACTTTGGCTGAATGGCTGGTCTGTTAGGTGGGTAAGAATGCTGTGGCTGGAGCTGCAAGCCCAATGTGCTGCACTATCCAGCCATAGCCAGGGGAGAACAAAGCTGCTTTGCCAGGCTGACACCACAGGCCCTACCCACAGCTTTTCTCCTTCCTTCTTTGCCAGCCCAGTTTTATAAATAGCTGTGGCTCCGCAATAACTAACTTGTACAACTTTTTCTTCCTTCCAGAGGGCTCCCTTCTGCTCCGTTTGTCTGCTGGGGCATGTGGGCCTCTGCCAGCTGGTAGCTGCTTCTGGCAACTGCCCATCGCTGGTGAGGAAATAACACACGGCGGAGCCAGCTAGAACTGGGAGGGAATTAGGGAAGGAGAAGGTGAACTTGAACTTGGCTGAGGCCGTGGAGCCAATGTAATCCTCATAATAATTATGCTGCCCGATCTCCCCTGACTGCCTGTGCTTAGGCTCCTGTCACACATGGCCCTCATGAGAGCTCCCCGTTGCCCACCACGGCCTACGGGAGCCATAGCAGATGAGCTCAGAAGAAGGGTGAATCACCACTGTGCTCTCCTTGTTACACTGTTTTCTTCTGAGAGCTGGGCTAACAGAAGCATCTGAGCATATGTTCTCTTGTCTATTGTCAGATCGACAAATCTAAACTGTGATTCATGTGAAACTGTATATTTTCTGTATTAGACCCCAGCTTAGCTCAGTGCTGTAAAAGCTTGGTGCTGACTGCTGTGAAATGCTGACATCCAACATGCAAACTCTGAGCACTGAAGATGGCAGAGAAGCTTCATATAAAGAACTCTGCCAAAAAAAAAAAAAAAAAAACACCTTTTAAATTAAAAGAAGACCTGGTTGCTTGTAACTGAAGCTAGAATTAATACAAAATCATCTTGACCAACTGTGTCTCTGCCGTCATTTCTGGAGGCATTCCCCAGTCTATGTGTGTATGAATGTGTGCATGAAGGGGCACAAAGCGGTCACAGGCTGCAGCCTCGAGGGCAGAGCAGTGCAGGCAGAGCTGGACCAGACCTTGTGAGACTGTCCATCCCATCTCACCATGCTAAGTGTTGGTTAGGTCTTCCCTAACCAAGCTGAACCAGCCTGACAGACAGACAGAAATGTGGCTTTGTCTCCTCCGTAACTCCTGAACATCTTGTCTTACAAGCACTGAGCAGACATGGGGTGGCAGAAGACATCTCTTGATGAGGGGTGGCAGCCCCACAGACCCTAAAGTCATCGAGAAGTGTCTCCCCATTTTGCACCAGGAAGACTCCCACCCCATCTCAGCTCCTTTGATTCAGGGCTTTGTTGATTTCTTACTGGAGGGAATAAAACCCACTCTGCAGAGAGGACTAAGCCCAGCAGTCGCTACACCTAGACAAGGTCACTTTTTAAAATAAAAGCAGTATTTTTCAGGTAACTGAAGAAACAGAAAAAATCTTGAGCTGAAATGCCACCATGGTAAAGTGTTGAAGGGCAGAAAGCTTTGTTTTTTGAAAGTCTTTCCTGTGGGGGGTCGTTGTCAGAAGTTAATATCCAGACACTGACATTTCCCCATAGTAATTTCTTGTAGAGAGAGAGGGGGGAGAAGAAATGCAAAGGAAAAGGAGAGCTTCTGTGAGTGGGAAAAACAGGTTGAATGAAAACTCTCACAACAAATCAAAGAAGATCCAGTTCATGGCCTGGGACCCTGCTTGGGTGAGAGAGATGAAAGACAGAAGCAGAGGGCTGTGAAGAACTAAGGAATCTAGAAAAGAGTTTTATTGACGGTACCTATAAGGACAGTCTGAATGGGAAAAGGAATAGAGGAGAAGGTGACACAGATAACCCTAACCTGCACATCTGAAGGGAGGAGCTAGCAGGAGCTCTGACTCCAGGGTGCAGGAGGGATTTTTGGAATGGAAGACACAGCAAGGAGTAAAACAGAAGAGAATGAGAAAAGAGGGAAGTGGAATATGGTAAAAAAATGAAAAGATGGAGCTGGTAGCAAGACTTCCCAGCCATGACAAGTAGGACTTGGGCATCTGTGTGATGAGACTCTACCACAGCTGTGACCTTAAGATGGAGGGAGAAAAAATGAGACAGACAATCTTCCTGGGGACACGTGTAGGAAACCTCAGGCAGTGGCCATCTGCCGGACCTTTCTTCATCTGCTGATCCCTTTCTTCTGCCTTTATATTGCTTCCCATATGGTGGACTAAGAGACAAACCAATTTGCCTTGCCTTAATGTTTTTTATACTGCACTGGGGCAGGGGGACATGCATAAGGTTGTTATTTTAAAATCTGTATTGTCTGGAAGTGGTAACCCACCTTCATTATTTGCTTTGGTGACAGACTTGTTTAGGGACCCAAAACAAGTAAGTGTTTTTTAAGGCTGATAAGGGAGCGTGACTTCCTTGATGACTTCAGATTGCAGCCCTTTTGCAAAGCTGTCCATAAGCATGCTGCTGTTCCAATTTGTTGGGGGAATTTTTTAGCTGTCAGTGCTTCTGTTTCAGCAGTGACTCAAACTCAAACTCAGATGCAGTCCCACCTTGTTCTTCTCCTGCAGCAGCATCTTCAGCTCCTGTTCTAGACAGAAACTGCTGCTGTGCTTGTGATACTAAATTAAAATGTATCTTATTGGCCACTAGGAAAAATACATATTCAGATTACCCAGAATGAAACAGATGGACTAAGCATTCCTTTGATTTTGCTTAGCAAAGACAGCTGGAGGATTTACAGTTGGGAACACAAGGATTTTTGCTTCCTTTAAGCAACAATGGGTGGTTTGTAACCAGCCTGGCTACCAGGGGTATTCTTGGTCAGTGATGACAACCTAGAAAAGCAGCTTAGTATGGCATGGAGCAGGATGAAGAGACTGTGGCAGCAACTCCCTGGAAAGGGCTGACAGAGCTATGCTCTGCAGCATTCCTCCTCTTCATACAGGAGCAATACTAGGCTACAGCAAATCTTTTGGCATCAGATAAAACCCAGATGTCTCATATTGCCTCCTACAAACTTCTGGTTAGAAAAATGGCCACATGTAAACGGCATATTCCCTCAGTCAGAGCTGCCCTCCTGCATCTTGCTAGGGCTGAATTAGATCCAACCAACAGCTTGCTGACTTCAGTAGGTTATCTTTGAGGCTTGGATGCCTGCTGGCAAGCTCTGAGCATTGACTCAGGGAGAGCTCATAAGCCCATTCCTGAAATAAGCCCTGCAAGCCAAGACGCACAACTTTTCACAGGGTCCTTCAGATCTCTGGCAAAATCTGTCTGCTCAGCCAGGATGCTCACCAAAATGCAGGCGTGGGCAGTGCCTGGGCAGAACAAATGGGGACATCCAGAGGCTGGTCCCTGACACCAGCTCTGCAGGCTGGAGGAGCTCATAAAGCCAGAGTGGCCCAGACTGGCACGTCCCCATTGCTGGCTCTCAGCTGCACCTCTTTCAGCCTGCAGAGCCTTGATGCTGAGGCTGCACCATCATCCTGGGGTAGGGGTATGTTCCCCTTTCTAGATGCCCTTTAAAACCTAAGTAATAAGGACTACAAACATACCAAACAAACTGAAAAAAAGCCATGAGTATTTTTAAGCTATTGTGATTCAGAAGGGCTCACTCGATCATTTTTTAATATTTGTGTCAGGCAATGCTGCCTGTTCATGTGTCACACAGGCCTGGGCTTTTATATAAGTACAGAAAAACAGTGACCTAGACAGTGGCTTCCTATACTTGTCCCCAGCCAAGCAAGATGGAAGGGCTGAGCAAGACAGAAAGCTCCCTTGGGTACAACCAAACCAACATGTCCCAGCAGCACCCCAAACTGAGGCTTTCACCTCAACCTGTTGAGTTTAAGCTGCTCTTCAGCAAACCTAAGGCTGCTGGTCTGGGAGATCTGTCTCCTGACATCAGCTTGGCAACATGGAGGAGCTAACATAGCCTCCCAGCAAAGTCTACCAGCATCTCAATAGGAAAAATGAGTAAGAGGAATTGCTGTCATATTCATTTGCTCAAGGAACAAAAGTAATATTTTACCTTTGTTGTCCTTGTTTGCTATGTTGGGCTGCTATGGTACAAGAGTCGAGCTCCACTCCACCTTAAGTGGCTTCTGGAAAATGACTGCCATATGACGGAAGGAAAGGAAAAGCTGTACATGGTAAGAGGGTCTGGATCTGCAGATTACAGGTAACTGTGCAGCTTGACTCTAATACTCCAATTTATAGCATACAGAGTCAGAATTCAAGTCAACAGAAAAATGAGGAGTCCTACAGTGCTGTTAGCAAGGATTTTCATTATAAAATGAGCTAGGTTTTATTTCTGACAATAACTTTCTTCTCAAGAAATGATATTCTAAGACACATGCAGTCCTTAAGAGATCTCTTTTCCTGTCAGTGGTCTGGGACAGCAGTTTCCTACTCCAACTGTTATTTGTCCAGAGACTGACATGGAGCCAGAATGATCCTAGATTTTTACATCTCTGTGATCCAACGTCAGATGGAATTAGGTAACTAATAAAGGAGGGCTGTCTAATAAAAGATGGAATCTCTCACTCATCACCAGTGTAAACAGAGATTCCCTTCAGGAATGTCAGAGCTCTATTAACGATGAGCAAGTCAAGCCATATCATCTCATACCATAAAGCTGAAGCAATACTAACTCTGAAAATAGGCCTGGAATAGATCCTCGAGAGAGCACCTACACCACCCCATTGCCTTAAGGCAATTAGGTCAGACTAAGTTAAACTGCTCCCAAGAGGGGTTTGTCTAACCCGTTCTTAAAGGCCTCCTATGACAGAATAGCACAGCCTTCATAGATGGAAAGTTAAGAGACTTTTTACTAAAGCTTAAACTAAGTCTCCTTTGCAGTGATTTCAACCAAGTAATTCTTGTTTTAGCCACAGCAGGCTTGACAAATTTATTCTCTCTCTTTGCAGAAATCTCTGATCTTTGCAAAAGCCTCTTCTCTAGAACTGATCTTTCAGTTTTTATGAACATTTCTTCAGCTCAGTGAGTTTCTCTGGTTGTTCCCCTGGCTTACCTTTGGATTACTTCCAGGTGGTTTCCATCTGTGTTTGAGTACAGTGCTGGGAACGGGACAGTCCTCCAGGTGCAGTCTCCCAGCACAAGAGAGAGCAGAAACATTATTTCAGATGTCCTACGTATGATAGGCCTACTTATTGATTCCAATAAGAAGTTATGCATTCCTTGCTGTAGCAAGACAACTTTGACTCACATTCAAGTCTCATTCCAGACTGCTCTGCTCATTCCCACTTTAATTTCACATTTAACACTCCTTATTGAGTTGCATCCTGTTTGAGAAACAATTATATTCCAGGAAATGAAGAATTGTGGTTCTTTATTCACACAATGAGTAGATCTGCATCTCTCTGGTCTTTAAAGGACATGCGTAGTTAAATTTTATGACACAAATTACCAGCTTTGGGGCAGGGGGAAATCAGTGTAACTGTTTCATTTTTGTGCTGTTGCTAACAAGGTCTTCACTTAAAAGGACTTTGCAGTCCTTTAGCATTTAAGAAAAATGCTACTTTACAGCTGAGAGTAACAGCCTGTTGGGAACATCACTCACAGTTGTCTTTCAGCAGGCAAAGCAACTCCTTCTGTTCATTTAGATCACCCTACAGTGTCAAGCACATTCAGATCATCCAGAGCAACCAGGATTAATAATGCCTGAGCAAGATGTGAGCATTTAAGAACAATGGCACAAAAATTCAGACCTATTGTGTTGTTCTTCATGCCCTGTAAGTTCTTTTCCGAGCATCCCATAGTCAGACAAAAGGTAGAGATTTCTTTCAGAAAGCTTCTAGGCAGAGATCACAGGCAGTGCAGCCCATAAATTTGATCTAACATCACTGAATATCTTCAGCCAATGGAAAAGCCAGCCTTGAACTGGATCTGACTGGGGGACCCGTGGCAAGAGCAGACTCAAATCTGTAGCCACTTGATTACACCGGCCTGTGCTGTAGAACACCCCATATGCTGTAGAACACCAATTGAACTCCCTAATCATTGCAGGCACCATGACTGGGTTCATGTTTAAATGCATTAACTACTGAGACAAAATCATTGCTTGTAGGGCAAGTAAATCTTTCCCTTTTCAGGGGTATCAGGAATGCTATAAAGCCTGCAGCATATGTTGCTATGTGAGATCTTCAAGCAAAAGTCCCTCTGAAGAGTGGGTAAAGCGGCCACAAACAAGCATGCAGCATCCATCTCATTGTACAGTGTCTTGCATGTGCCCAGAGATGAAATAATTCCAACATTTACCACTCTTGATGGGAGCAGTGAGCCAAAGGCATCTAAAGAACATCCGGTATCCATGGAAAGCCCAAGGGAATTTAGCCTGAAAATGTGGTCTGGATCTAAACAAATGTTGGCATCTTCCTGCAGTGTTTAAGGAAATAATGCCGATTAAAGCAATTGAGGATTTGGCTTGGGACTACGCTGCTGAAAAGCAGCTCTGAGGGGAAGAAATGTTGTGCAGAGCAGTAGAAGCTGGACTTCTAGATCTGTTCCCTGTGTTACCTGGCCCAGTTACAGAGCAGTGCCAAGCCTCATTTCTCCAAGCACTGAACTAACCCCATCTCACATTGCTGGTTATGGAAGAATTTAGCAAATAATGTTTCAAACACACTTTTGAAGGGACTCTCTAAGCATGAAGTATTGTTGCTGCTGTTGTTAAAAACAAGAACACAATCTGCCGCTAAATAATTCATTTGATGTGAGAAAAGCCAGTGAGCTGTTGAACAAAAAGGCTGTACAATGAGACATAATTGCAAAGTGCTTACAGGGAACGGGATGCAGCTGGAGCTCTCAGGTTGGCTGGCAGCAGCATGCTGCAGCCAAGAATGAACACGCACTGGGGTGCTTACCTCATGTTCAGAACTGTTGTAGCATTTTGCCTTTAGCCTCTGAGATCTCAAAGCACATAACAGACTGGTTACATACTACAGCACCCTTGTAGGTTTTCAGTTCTTTTTTACAGATGAGTGAAGTTAAGGTCCAAAACCTAATGCCCACAGTGGCAGAGTGAATCACAGCATGGAGAAGAAATCTCGAGTCCAGGCTCTCAGGCTTCTGCTCTAGGAACCAGCGACCCTTCCTGCTCACCCTCCCTCCTTGCTGATTTCAGGACATCGTTAAGCACTGAGCTCCTTTGCTTTACTTCTCAATGTCTCACCAACCACAGTTATAGGCATCTCCAAACTGCTTTCTCTGGCTGGTTCAGCGCAGTATCTCTATCTCCCTCTGCTCACAGTCTTAAAGTAGATTTGTTACATTTCGGTTATATCCGACTCAGAGCCAGAATCATCTCTTTAATCACAGAAGATGTAACACGGAAGTGGCACATCCATCAGCAACAGAAAGTCAGGTTCTTCTCTCAGGCACCAGCTGGCTTGGACGCACCAACTCAGGTAGAAGAGGGGGATTCAGCATCCCCAGCCTTTTTGGTACCTTTCTTGTAAGACTCTTCTTCATCACATCGCACAAAAATCTCCCTCTGCTCTGGCTTGGGAAGAAAACACATTCGTGTACCTAATGCTATGTACTTTCTTCATGCATGGTCAGTCACTAGCTTGAAAATGGATACAAGACCTCAAAAACTGCTGCACGACTGTACAGTCATGTATGGATACAGAGCTGTGGTGCCCTGACTCTCGTGTGAGGATTGTGGAAATTATCAGAGTACCACCAGAAAACAGAAATCAAAACAAAAATTGAAACAGAGACCTATTTCAGCTCACTAGTCATCTCAAAATAACTGGAACACAGACCTTCCAAATATCACTGATGGATTCAAGCCTGACTTGGGGTATGGAAATGCGAAAGTCCTTCCTGCATCCCTGCGAAGCCTGGCCAATAAGCCTGGAAGGTATGAATGGCTTGGAGCCAGAGACAGAAAGTGGAAAGCGAGAAGAGGCTCCATCATGCATTTTCTTTATAATAGCCAAAATATCCCTCTGTTCTTTCTCATATATCATACAGAGAGCACAACTGGAGTGTGAAAAACTATTTAATGTATTTAGTAATAGTATTGATCTTCTGCCATTTAAAGAGGGACCAGGAGCTTAATCAGATCTGCAGTAGTGTCTCATTATTTACTTTGCCAAAGGAAAGGATTAGATATCAGAAAAAGAAAAGGCCTTCAGCAGGCACGGTTTGCTCTGCAGGATGAAAATCCATCCGTTTACTCTTACCCGTATACACCTTTAAAAGGGAAAGATTCCAAACAACTCTCCATGAGATTCTGCCTGGAGGAGTTAATACAGCAGCAATAAACAGAGGTAGACTCAGCAATGCAGCAAACCTGCTCTTAGCTTTTCAGCATCCTGATTTAGCTCTGTAATGTGGTCACCTAAGCTTGAACACTAGAAATTTTATTGCAGATAACAGTCAGAGGCTGACTGAAGAGGTTTTTACCTTCCGAGTTGCCTTTCTGTTAAGATCCAAAGTGATGCATACTTGCAAGCTGAACACATCTGATAGGGAAATAGCACTGAGAAAGAATAAACAAGGAACTCCCGGATAGCAGTTTTACAGTCACGCTCGAGACAACAGAAAATGTGCTCATAGTCCATAATGCCTGCTCAAGAAATGCTGGGATGGTTTCATTTCCATAATTCCCTGCTCTGTCTTTGGGGAGCATGGAGGACACAGTTGGCTCTGTACCTGTGCTGTGGCACTTCCAAGGCTGTGCTGGCATAGCACAGGTCTGGAGCACTGGGGAGGCAGTATGAATTGGCTCCACCAGGAGCAAGCAAAATGTTGCAGGCCGAGCACAAGCAGTGACTTTGCACTGAGAATCTTTTTGTTAACATCTCAGAAATTCTGATTATATTCCAGAATAGGTGTGCACATCCATATGCTTGAAAAATAATCTGTTCTGTTTTGCCTTGTGAGAGATACCTTAAACAGCTAATACAACTTCATGCAAACACTGAACTCTAAACCAGTGTCTACTCCTGAATCCCAGCAACAACTGAGGCAATCCAGGGACCTCTGGATTTCCAGCCACTGGAAAGGTTTCTCATCAGTGTTCTTCCGTTTACTTCTTTTTGGAGACTTTTTACTTAAAATTGCTCACTGTATAACGCAAGAAGCTGGCAGACAGCTTGCTGTCTTAGATTTTCATCTATCTTGATCAGCTCTGCCACTGTTCTTATCATCCTGACCCGCACTCATTTCATGATGGGTTTGCTATTGCCCAGGCAGATCTGCAGAGGTGATGTGATGGCATGTCCCCTATATGTGAGGAAAGGAAGACAGACAACAGGAGTGCAAACTCTCACTACCTGTACAAGAGGTGGATTTTATCTAACTGTCAATGAAGGATGATACGTTTAGCAGAAAAGGAACACTATTTTTTGGTGTTCCTATTAAGAAGGTCACAGCGTTGGTAAGGCGCTATTTATTTTGCTGTGGTATGCTACATAGAATCATAGAATCGTTTGAGTTGGAAGAGACCCTTACAGGCCAGCTAGCCCAACTCCCCAGCAGTGAACAGGGACACCGACAGCTAGACCAGGTGCTCAGAGCCCTTCCAGCCTGACCTTGAGTGTCTCCAGGGACAGGGCATCCACCATCTCTCAGGGCAACCTGTGCCAGTGCCTCACCATCCTCACTATAAAAATCTTCTTCCTTATATCCAATCTAAATCTCCCCTCTTTTAGTTTGAAACCATTTCCCCTTGTCCTATCGTAACAGACCCTGCTAAAGTCTGTCCCCTTCTTTATTACAGCCCCCCTTTAGATACTGAAAGGCCACTTTCAGTTCTCCCCAGAGCCTTCTCTTCTCCAGGCTGAACAGCCCCATCCCTCTCAGCCTGTCCTTGTAGGAGAGGTGTTCCATCCCTCAGATCATTTTTGTGGCCCTTCACTGGATGCACTCCAACAGGTCCACATCTCTCCTGTACTGAGGACTCCACATTCTGGATGCAGTACTCCAACTGTGGCCACACCAAGCACAGAGCAGAGGGGCAGGATCATCTCCCTCCACCTGCTGGCCACATTTCTTTTGATGCAGTCCAGGATACAGTTGGCTTTCTGGGCTGTGAGGACACATTGCTGGCTCATGTCCAGCTTGCCATTCACCAGTACTCCAAAGTCTTTCTTGGCAGGGCTGTGCTCTATCCTTATGCTCTCCAGCTTGTACTGATAGCAGGGGTTCTCATGACCCAGGTGCAAGACCTTGTACTTGGCTTTGTTCAACCTCATGAGGTTCTCCTAGGCCCACTGCTCGTGTCTGTCTAGGTCTCTCTGGATGGCATCCCATCCCTCAGGTGGGTCAGCTGCACCCCACAGCTTAGTGCCATCTGCAAACATGATGAGGATGCACTCAATCCCACTGTAGTGTCACTGATGAAGCTGAACATCGGTTCCAGTACTGACCCCTGAAGGACACCACTTGTCACTGATCTCCATGTTACATACTTCAGTCTGATATTAGAGACCAGCACCTTCTAAGAAGTCTGTACTTCTGAAAGTCTGATGTAGATCCAGTAAGCTTGGAGGCAGGAGGATCCAGCTGCTGCAAATGCATTTTCTGACTGCAGAAGTCCCAAGTGAAGAGCAGTTTTATCTTATGCTCAGCCACCTATTTTGTCCAATAAATTGTCTGCTAAAAGACTGTCTTGTCTTCTGTTACAATTAAGAGAGCTTGTCCAATCACACTGCAGCTGTGCTTGCTAAAAGGCTGCAGCCCACAGCCACAAGGACACAACTCACAGCAGCTTCCTCTCCAGAGCACTCTGCGCTCACACAGAAGTGCTTTGGTCCTCTTGCACATTTTGCCCATGGTGCCACAGCCCTTCTTAAATTCTCTGCCTGGAGTTTCCTACCAGGTTTTTAACCTCCTCCCCAGGTGCTACACTGCCTTATATCCATAGTCAGTTAAAAAAAAAAAAAAAAAAAGACAAATGGTATTTTCGGCTTCCAGCATTCACTCTGAACCCTACTGACTTTGGGGTTGGAACTGAATGATCTTTAAAGTCCCTTGCAACCTAAGCCATTCTATGATTCGATGACTTCTTCACTGGAGTGGGTGACTCCATCTTCATGCATACAGCCTCTGTACTGCACAACTGAGCTCCAGGAGGACCCACCATTTTATGAAAGCAAACTCCCAAAGCATGATCCAGAAAGCTGTTAAATGCTTAATTTCTGTAGCCTTTTTTTTCCATTTGTCATCACACAATGTAAATTCAGTCTTTACAGCCTGAAGACAGACATTCCCTAGAGGTGCCGAAAAATCAGCAAAAGTAAACTGCCTTTTTGGAATAATATTCTATAATAAGCAAGTGCTACTAAGAGTGCTAACATTATTCAGAATGAGGTATTTTGTTTTGCTTTTAATTCATGATGTTTTGATGTGTGATGAGAGAGGCATGCCACAGTGCCTCTGGGCTGCTGCTGTGGCACTGGTTGCACCTCCCTCCTGGAAGCTGCAGTGAATAGTGCACGTCCCAGAGCAGCAGCTCTCTACTCGGCCAATTCTCACCTGCTCAGACACTCCCACCCTGCCCTCAGTCTTACCCCAGGCAGTATTGCTGGAGTGCTGATCCTTGTGCATTTTACTGTGCTTTGGTGTAAGCCTAAGGTTGTTTACTGGAGCAAGGCCCAGAATCATCTGTCTCATCAGAGAAATCTCTGCTGAAGGCACATAGGGAAGAGAAGACAAGGACAGAGGGAGAGAAGAGCATACTGCAGAAAACAGGGGATCTCTTCCTCCCCTTGCCATTCAAAACGAGATGTTTCTCCTCTCTCCTTCAGCTGTGCCAGGGTCTTTACTTGCCTCCACTTTTCCTACCCACAGCTACAGCTACCAAAGAGGACATTACCCAGCACAACAACCATCTGTTCGCTTGTTATGGGAGGTGAGAAATTATTTTCCTTACACTGCCCCCCGCTGAAGTTAGCAAAGCAAAAAGCCTGGGTATGATAGGCTGGATATTAGGAAAAACTTGTTCTCAGAAAGAGTGGTGAGGTATGGGAACAGGCTGCCGTGGGAGGTGGTGGAATCACTGCCCCTGGAGGCATTCAAGAAGTGTGCAGATGTGGGACGTGGGTTAGTGGGCATGGTGGTGATGGGCGGTTGGTTGGACTAGATGATCTTAGTGGTCTTTTCCAACCTTAATGATTCTGTGAGGAATACATATTCACCCCATAATGCCAATCAGAGGGGCATTCAATGAGAGGCAAGACTTAAGAAATCAGGTAGGGTTGCTTTTTGGAATGCTTGGTTCTTCAAATAGTAAAGCCCACCTCCAGTGTGCAGAAGAGCACCGAAGACCAGCTTCCAGGCCAAGGGCAGTTCCAGGGTACTCCCTGCACAAAGACAAATGCACTGTCTGTTCCCTGGACTCCTGTCCCTTTGCCCATGCTCCAACAGTGGCAGACATTAATTTACAGCTATAGCCTGAGGCTGCAGTTCCTCTCTCTCTCCTTTACCTCCTCTAGCTGCTGTGTTGGGCTTTAACGGGTGTTGAGCTACAGAGGAGAATGGGATTTTTTTCCCCAGGTTATGCTCTTGTCTCCACCAAATGGTATTTTGCTCTTTTCACTTTTGTGTTGGTATTATTTATTAATCCACAGGCAACTCTATTTCCAGGCTCAGATTCTTTTCTGAGGTTCTGCTTCTCAACCAGCATTTCCCTGCTTCTTTAAAGTGGGTAAAGCTTCTTCCTTTCCTTTGAATCAATACAGCTTTATTTAGGATGGCATATTTCATAGAAACTGCATCCTCAAATACCTGTGAATAACTCTAGACTATGGCCTGTATCTGGGACAAACTTTTGCAAGAAATAAATATAGTACAGAGTGAAAACATTCAACCACACCGTATTTGTTTCACCAAACCTCACATTATTGATTCCTTATTTTTTCTGCAGCTCACGGATTTCATATCTGTATCCTTCTCTCCCCTCAAATGCTGGCGTTACACAACTGTGACCCTTATGCATTTTTGACTGCAGCCATATGAAATGCTGAAGAAGGAAGATGCCTCTGCTTTATTAGCTGAAGTCCATGAAAGTCACAACAAAAATGCTTGACAGATCCTCTGGGTAGAATGCAACATTTTCTTAGGAAACTATTATCAAAAAACAAAAGTAGCCTCAACTTCTGTATATCATTTTTCTTCTTAATGGGCCATTAAAAGGCAGATTCTTATGCTATATTACTCAGTACCTAGCTGTAGCATTCATCACTTTCCTGGTAGCACTGCTCTTACTGGAGCATTATATGCTTCCCTATAGACTTCTAGAGACACCCAGCCATTTTGTTTTACTGTCATTATCCTTGCTAACAACTTTAATTGTGCAAGAGAGTAGGCTAATGCATACCTCGAGCAGAAGAACACTTGTGGAAGGTCTAAGAAAAGAGCTGTGGTCAAAGAAGTGAATTAAGAGGCAGCACTCCAACGCTCTACTTTCAGTCTTGTTTAGAGCTTGCACCTTCAGAAAGGTTTTTAACCTCCTATTGCCTTGGGTTCTGAATTGTAGGATGACACATGTAAGAGGCTTACTTGGAATACAAAATTGTGTTTGCAAAGATCCTGCATGTAAGGTGCTAAGAGCACATGCGCGCACACACACACACAAAAGCAGGCCTGCACTTCCCATGCCCCTTGATCACCACACTTTTGTTCCAAAATGATCATTTTAACCACTTCCTTCTCCTACTCTCCTTCCCCCAGTTTTCCTTCTCATGAGCTTTTCCTCCTTTTTTGGTCATTACTTGCACTTGTTTAAATAGTAGCTAGAGATGTTTGTAATGGATATTCAAGAAAACTGTTCAAATTGTAAAGCTAGTGATGTGATCATCATTTTCCCTATTGCATCTTAAAAGGAAAGGAAACCAGCACTGAGTAACACCTGCCACGCACATTCTGTGCAGTTGCCAGGTGTTTCTGATCACCTAGTACAAAGCCAGGAGAAGCTGATGGCAGCACACTCCATGTTTCCTCACCTACATCAGTAGTATTGCTCTGCTGGTATCTCCATCCTCTTGCCTGCCATGTGCCAGTTTCCACGTGTCCTTGCAAACAGCTTGGCTTTGCCTCCACCCATGCCTGTGTCCAAGGCCAGAAACAAGGACGTGCTGCAAGGGCTTGCTGCTTTCAGGGCTGTCTCTGTTTAATTGTATGAGTGCAGCTCCCTTCCTTGAAGGAATAAAACTTGTTTCAATGACCTGCACTCATCTTCCTCTCTCCTTGAATCTAGACAAAAATATTGGTTTTGAGGTGTGTTATGGCTCTAGCCATCTCAAAGATGCACAATGGTAGCCAAAATACAACTCATAGCTCATCAAGGGAATTTAGCCAGCAAGCAGCTGACAGAAACCAGAAGAGCCAGAATTTGGAGAGCTGGAAGCAGACAATTCGCAGTGGTGGGGCTTGGATCAGACAAGGTCAGTGCAGGCCTTAAACCTTACCTGAGCTATGGTTAGCCTGACAGGGAGAAACGGGAGAAAATCAGAAAGAAAAAAACATTACAGAATCAAAAGCTAAGCAGCTGAAAGAGCAAAGCCTGGTTCTGTGATGGTCATAAGCTCACCTGGGTTACTATTCAGTACCCAGATAACCAGTCTGTGAATAGCTTCTACAAATACCAAAAGTCAGCTCTGCTGGAAACCGATGTGGTCTACACTAGTTAGCATCTCATCCACCAGAAAATAAAAGAAGAGGCACAGCTATGCAAGGTACAAAACTGAATGACAGCAAATGACACCCTGCCAATACACCTAGGAAGGCACAGATGAGGTAGGATGGGAACAGACAGAAAGGAGGAGGAAAGGAAGAGCACACTGGGCACATGAGAGCTCACTGCTCCTGGAGCTGGTGACAGGACGTGGGGCTTCACAGTGTGCAGTCACAAGGCTAGGATGGGACTGCTCCCTTCTGACCCGTGCATAATGCTTCTCTGTCTGCAAGAATGGGAAGAACCTAAAGCTCAGTGGCACTGGGAAAGCTGGCAGTTTGCAACTCTTTGTAGGCAGAAGCTTGTGCTGGCAAGTTGCCCAACGCCTGCTGTAAAAACCCAAGTCCTCAGTGAAATGCAATTCTCACACAAGTTGCCAGCCCAATGGTGAGAGGGCAGCAAGGTTTGGAGTCCCACCACAGAGGGGGACATGCTCTTTTCCTGACCACCTGCCATGGTGACATAGGCCAGAGATGAGCCAATTCCTTCCCAGGATCCTTTATAACATCCACCTCTAGCATTACGCAGGTTGCAGAACCCAGATGGGAGCTCTGGATATTTTCTTTCCTATATACAGAAGCCCTTTTATCTTTCAGCTGCCAAAAGAGGCATGAGGATCCTGACAAGCAAACGATCAGCAAGTCTCTATCAGTGACAGCCATCAAGACACAGCCATATGTAAGCCTCAGTCCTGCTTCCAGCCTTTATCTGCCCGTAAGCAGCTAAGCGACTATCTAATGGGTCTGAGTGGCTGCCTTACTGAGGAACATCCCCCTCAGTGCCATATAGCCCAGAACTGCCCAGATCTGCTGCAATTCCTGCCTGGCTCAGCACTTGGGGACAGTCCCGTCCCACCAGCCACCCCCAGTGAGCAGCAAGGACTGTCACACACCCATGGGGCCCATGCTGCTTGTCCCCTGCTAGCACCGGTCCTCCCACTTCCTTCATCTGCACCGCACTAACACCAAGGGAGCCACATCAGAGGCTGCTTCTTAGCATTGCTAATAATCGTGCAAGAAACTCTTAATCTATTTTTAAATGAAGGCTGAGTGCTCTGAAAGATGAAGGACTAGGACAAGAATATAACAAAAAACATAAAGCGGGAAAAAAAAAACATGTATTTTCAGGGTCTTCTCAGACAAGCTCCAGGGAGGTTATGCAACATGGTATTCACATCCACTTCCTGCGGATGTTCAGAGGCAGTGCACAGCCCTGCAGATAATGTGCGGTCAGCTGTGGGATAGATGTCTTCAGCCCTGCCCAGGCAGTGCACTCCAGGAGCAAGGCACCTAGCAGTATGAAGAGCAAGCAGTGTGCTGTACCTAAACTCCACCATCACACCTTCCAGTAAGGGGACAGGACTCTGCATTATACTCGCACGTCTTTTGACAGGGAGCAGAAGCCTTGTGTTTTGGGTTTTTTGCAGGGAGGAAAATAGAAGGCCATGGGACTTACCAAGCTCAGCAAGCGCGAACAAGCAGTTGTGTGGCAGGGCTGGGGGCAGACCTGTGCACTAAACCCTTTGCAACGCCCAGATAAGACTCTAACAATTTCTCTTGCATGCGGTGGCAGCTTCTGTACGACTGACCAGGAGATGTGCTGAAACCACATCTGCGTAGCACGCACACAGCCACTCAGCACTTGGTGCCTAAGCACAATGACTGGTTATCAGGTGGCCTGAAGCAAATTAAAGCCATGGGACCTGTCTGAGCAAGGCTTCTTTTCCGTGTTGTCTAATATACATGCAATAAAATACATGATGTATTTATCATTTACTTTTGGCCTGTCACTGGCAGAGTGTAGCACTTAGATGTGGATGTGGTGAATTTTCTCCAGCATTAAAGTGACAAAATGAAGCCGTCATTGCAGCTGATTTTGTCCTTCAAGTGCTTAGGACACAGTCCATCACAGCCTGAGTCACTCAGCCTAACCGCAGCACACACCTACTGCCTATACCCCAAGTTGTCTTTTTATGGAAAATCCACTTCCTTAAAAGCCCGGTACAGCACAAAGCGATTAGCAATATTTCTGCACTGGTAGGAATGTCCCCTACAGTTTGAGGATGCAAAGTTTCTTCTTGGGAATCCACTGTACAGCTGCCAAAGGCGACCAAGCTGAGCCTTGGTGTTATTTTAAGCCCTGTTCCTAGATGCAACAGCATTATGTTAACCAAAAGCCTTCCTTCTAGAAAGGAAGAAAACTATGCAGGCAGGATGGTGACTTTCAGAGAGATTTAGTGTCATTGGCAAGAAATTAATCCAGGCTTTATCACAGTTGATGAATCCCATACACCTTGCATGTTCAAATGAATGTATTTTGCCCATACCTTTTGCTAAAAAACAACACTTAATGCACATACCTCCGACAGTAGTGTGATGCCAAGATACAGATGAATCCCTTGTTCATTCCTTGCACAGGACAAATAAGTGGCACCATCACCAAGCTGTACTGAAAGCCAAAGGCAGGAACACACATGTGATGGTGCACAGAGGGGAACTGTAAGGGATACCAGGTGTCAGACTGACATAGGGAAGGAGACCAAGGGGAACATGCAGATTTGATTCACCTGTGGTCAGGCAGCCAGCCCTCTGCACAGACTCAAATGCCAGCCCTAGAGTTACTTCTCAGTTTATTGCCTTCCCGATGAGAACTCAGGCCCGGTCAGAGTGCTCCAGCCACCCAAAGGGAGCTGGGGAAAAGATTTTCCAGCACTCTTATTAGTCAGACATGCAATACATATTATCAATGCCCAAAGGCTTTCACGGCAGCTTCTGTCTCAGCTCCCTCTGGTCCTGAAACTCCTCAATTCCTCTTGTACTGGATAGATATCACATGGCACTTTCATCTTGAAGACAGTACAGATATAAATCCAGGAAGGTCTTGCATAAGTAGCAAATTATTACACCAAATTCCTAGGTTTTCTAGACACTGCTTTCAGTTTTGAGCTAGCCAACTTTTTTTTTTTTTTTAAAGATCAATTCCATATTTAGTTGTATGGGAAAGAATCTGCAATCAAGCAGTAGGCAACAGATGTTGTGATGGCTTTAGAGGAACACTGAAAACTAAGTTGCTCTGAGGACATTTCAGGGTTAAGAATGGATAACACTGATTCCTCATCCCTCCTCTTGGCAGGAGAATGCTGGATATTGCTTGAAATAGCACTGTTTGAAGATGCATGTATAAATGAAGGAGAAAAGAAGTGGCTGCCCCACCTTGCATGCAATTTATGAAAGGAAAAATACTTCAGGCTGACCCAGAATAGTGCTCTGCAAGAACAGTGTAGTCCTAATACCAGGAATTGCATGCAGGTGAGAAATTAGTTGGAAAACTAATTCAAATCCAGCTAGAACATCAGATTCTTTTAGAATAGTAACATATTATACAAAGTATTACAGAAGGTAGAAATTCTTGTTTTAGTCTAAGGCATTCAAAATTTGGAGGGAAAGTAAGGAATGAATTTGAAAGAATCTGTTGCAAGACATCTTTCAATAAAACAAGTGAAAAGGCAACCATACTGCATGTCACTATTTCTAACTAACCTTAATTGACAGCCTGGCCGCTCTCCTCCCAGACTATTGCAAAGCACATCACTATAACATTTTTAACACAACATGGCCAGTGATACTATCTATGCGTTGTTCAGTCTCCACAGCTGCTGGCAGGTTGTAGGATTTTTTGTACAAAACCGCACTAGAGAAGAGTCATTTATCAAAGGAAATTATGAAACTTGTAGCGCATAGTCCTCCCTTAAAAAGATAAAATTACAAGGGCTACTCCAAAAGTAATGCCTCCTTTTGTATTATGTTGGCCATGATGTCAGAGGTATGGCAGGTGGTATGACAGTAGAGGCTGAGCCTTCCCGCCAATATTCCCTCACATTTTGTTGCCGTGCAATAGATGGCAGTAGAGGGGCAGTCTGACAAAATGGCATCTGACGTGGAATTGCATGTGAAACAGGTGTGTCACTGAATTCCTCCACAAAGAAAAAACTGCATTCACTGACATTCATTGATGGTTGCTGAATGTTTTTGGAGACCAAGCAGTGGATTTGAGTACAGCGAGGCAGTGGGTGGTGCATTTCAGCAGTGGTGACAGTGGTCAGCTCCACTGCTGCAGATTTTTACGAGCAAGGCATGCAGGCTCTTGTTCATTGCTAAGAAAAATGCTTTGCTAATGGTGGTGACTACGTTGAAAAATAGTGTTTTGTAGCTGAGAATTTGCTCTACCAAATAGTGTTATTATGCTCTTTTTATCTGTTGTAGTTTCCATGGAAATAAATAGGAAGCATTACTTTCAGAGTGACCTACATAAATAATGATGTTAGACAACAGCAAAGTCATAAGACAGGACTCAAACACACAGGAGTCAAAACCATGTCATCTTTCACTCTGGCAGTACATGAAAGAGAGTTCAAAAAGATACTGATTCAAGCAATAGTGTCTTAATAAGGTGGCAAGGACAAAGGCATAGCATCAGAAGTGAATCTAAACCATCTGCTAAATGTCATCATGCACAAAATGTGTTACTGCATTTGCTACAGATCCAGGCAGATTCATCTCCTGGCTGGGACGCTAAATAAAGAGCACAAAAATCTTAAGCTAACAGAACAGAAATATTAACCTCAATAAAAGCAATTAAATACCCTGTTCAGAGCTAGACATTAGCAGACAGATACTGTATGCCAAGACTGATATTGGACTGTGTGGATTTAGCACAGATTTCAAAACTCTATGGAGAACCCAGGGCTGGAGCAGTTATTGGAACCAAGATGACTAACAAAGAAAAATAAACCTGTTGTGGCACTAGGAAGAAATATGTGCTCCTCAGAGCAAGGTAACGATACCGCTGTTCTAAATAACTGTTCAAATTATCTAAGGCACAAAGCCAAGAACTCAGGACCTAAAGACAATCACTTTTATAACAGTTTTATTCAAGTCTGTGTGCTCTAGTGTTGAGACAAGGCCTAGATCAGCATTACACTGTAATACAATAATTTTAGCCATTGAACCAAGCCTGCTTGGCATCCTTGGTTTACAATTTACAGTACATCCAAAAAAATGCAAAGAGAAAAAAAAATCCCAAAACGCCAACAACTTTAATTAGCTCTTTGCTTTGCTTAAATATTGTTCTATAACATAAAATAATTTAATACAATAAAAAAGAACTGTAATCCAAATACACATAATACATTGACACAGAACAGAGGAAAGATACAGTAGATTATGCACAAGAGTATTCAATTGATGTGTTACCTACAGTGAAACAAACTGGACATTAATATAATTTAACTATTTAAGCCCAAGAGGGTCAGAGGCAACAAAGCCAGGTCACAAATAAAGCTTTTTAAAAAATAATGCAATCTTATTTTCCCCTAAGCTTACTGCTGTACAGAGGTTAAAGGAAGGCTCCAACAAATCACTTCATTTGACGACATCTCATCACACAAACAAGAAAAACCTTGGTGGCCTCTGTTATTTTACTCAACTCTGGGGTACATTACCATTTGCTAATGCAACTGTTTCATTGCAGGTTCTTCGGGCAAAACACACCTTCAGGTGCTACTTCCATAGTAACAGACTTTTGAACACCATAAACAGAAGACATACAGAGGTCTCCAAAAATGGACTGAAATACTTAAGTCATCAGATGAATCCCAGTCCTGCAGAGTTTGGAGCTCCTTACAAAGTACCTAACACTTTCCACACAGGGATTTCAACACAAGCAGGAACTATCCCATACCTCAAAAGAATGGACATGGGCATACGATCTTACACTAGAGTAATCTACTCACCTGGTTCTTCAGATTTGACATTGTACCTAGGAAATTCAGGTCACTGTTTTTTGCAACTGGCTTTAAACAGAAGCAGGAACAGAACCACAATTAATAAGGCAAAAGAAAGATGTAGCTTATAAAAAGAGGGAGGAAATACATTCTCTGGCTGTGAAACTCAGACTTTTCAAAGCCACAGAAGAGACACTGTTAAAATCACAGGTAGTTTCCCTGATTTTTCCACCACCATTGCCCTCCCCACTCCATGTAAGCCTCTCAACTGAAGTCAGGCAAAATATCTCCAATATTCCCAGTTTGTTCTGAATTTATGACAGAGAAGTCACATATACTAGCACAAAGTGCTGGTCCAACAGCTGACAAGCAAGAATCCAAGAACCCTAACAATAATGGTAGACATTGATCACTTCCAAATTTGTCAGGTCTGTACACTAATCTGGAAGGATGCATTTCTGAAATGAAAAAACCCTGAGAAAAGACCTCAGGTTAAATCAAAGTTTGTACACACAGCCTCCACACACCACTTACTGCCCCCTCTGAAGCTAGCAATCTGCTAGTGCAGAAGTTATTGATCTCTCCTGTGTCTGAAAATATTCTCAAAGCTTTCCCTGCTTATGGTAAGAACTAGCGATGAAACAGGATGGCAAATGCAGGCATGGAAAGGCCACACAAGTCAGAGAAAATCAAGCCTGCATTTACCTAAAGGCTTGTGAAGGAATTTCCTCTGACAAAACATGGAGACTGGTCCTTCACCATTAGTCTAAGACAACCCCCCCAGATCAGATCACAATAGCTTTGCTGACTTGGGGTTTCGTGCATTTAGCCCCACAGATACATTCCACTGATTTCAGCAAAGTTTAAGTATGCTTTCTTGAATTGAGGCCTCCTCCCCTTCAAGTTAGAACACAGTACCCTACATATAAACTTTTACTACTAGATGTTTTTGGCTTTACATGGTTTCATATAAAAACTGCCAAATATGAGATGCACTGGTGCCTACTGACATTAAACAGATACAGGTACATTCTCCACTTGGAATTTAGCTGTCTCTCAGAGACCTACGCTGCACAAGAATGGTTTTTACTCTCTGCAAAGACCACTGGCAAAATGCAGCTGTTCAACTGGCAAGCATTGGTATGTTTTCTTTTTTTCTGCTGCTTTATTCTTTATAGTCTAGGATTTCTGAATGTTACGGTTGCCAAGATAACCTTGAAAACCGAGCAATGGCAGAACTAATGCAATAACATCTGCTTGAGATGCAGTGTGAAAAATCAGCTCAGAGGTATTAGCTGCCCTATTCAGACACAAATGCTAACCATGCTGACATTTTAAGAGCCGCTCACTAAAGCATGCAAGGCAGAAATACAAGCCTACTATGAATATCTGGACAATTAGTCAGGAGAGACAACTCATTTTGTGATGCAAACTGGGACTAGGAGAAAACATCACCTTACTTTACCCGCAGAGTTAAAAAGTGGCCACATCCACAAGAACTTGAAGAAAGAGTTCAGTTCTTCTCCAACTGCAGTCAAACTCAAGAAGATAAATGCGCAATTGAGCAACGCCAAGTAGTAATCAGAGGACATGTTTGTTTTGAAACTCAACAACAAAAACTAAATACAAGGCTTCCCAAAGAACTTGTTAGTTTATATGCTGAAATCTCATGATAGCAGCGTCCTTACCAATGAAGCCTGGAAAAACATTGGTATGTCTTCCTGCTCCACTATAACCTCCGCTGCTAGGAAAGGGATAAGGAAATGCATTAGGATATGGCTATAACAATGATTCTTTTTTCCCCAACTCACGTATCTCTCCTCCTGCTTCAAGACAAGAAGGATAGTTTTACTAAGCATTTATTCTTGAGAAAATGCCACATTGGAACAATCAAGGAAGGGCAAGGAGACAGTGTCAATCATTCCTAAATAACATAAATAAATACTTTATCTTAGTCTTATGCTGGGGCTTCAGTCAACAATTTTTTTTTTTATTAAAAACCACGGGCTCCCGCTCTATGGAAGTTAAAATTCAAGCAAGGACAAGATCCTAGAGAAGTACTTCTGAATAATGAAGAGACATTTTTCCCCGGCATTATTATCTTCCAAATATCTTTTTCTAAGCAAATGCAACTTTGTCATTCCTACTGCAGATTTGTTCTAGGTCTGCACTTGTTAGCTGTGCATCCATCTGACCCCATCAGCTACAGACCTATCAGTAGCCCAGTTCAAGCTGAGCAGAAAAATCCACTACATTACACACTAAAAGCGTGTCATGGTTTCTTAATATTAGCTATAATTGACTGTCTGCACATTATGAGCATTCAGATATAAGAACTGTATTAGAATCAGATATATTCCCTGGGCAACCTGATCTAGCTGTGGACCACGTTCACTGCAGGGGTGTTGGACTAGATGGCTGTCAGAGTCCCTTCCAACTCTAAGGATCCTATGATTCTATGATATTAGGAAAACTAGAGTAAATATGAGGGAAACAAGATCGCATATAGACTCACGTGAGATTATTTAGAAAAAAAAAATCTGTTCTCAAAAAACATACTTTCACCTTTAAAAGCAGCAGTGACCAATACAAAATTATCACCTTTTAGAATGGAAATTCAGCTCATCCACAGGTCAAAAACAATCAGGAAAAATACCCTGTGCTTGTTATTTATTATTTTGGAGACCTACATAGTAAAAGGAAGTACAATCTTAATTTTTGGAACTGAACAGCTGGTTTTATTTTTCCATAAGGATTTGAATGTCACAGAGCCAAATACAAGTGTTTTCCTCCGTGCTCTCACTATTCTAGCCTCAATTGTTTATCTAGAGCAATTCTTAGAACTTATCCTCTCTTCCCACTTCATCTCTATAAATGAGGTAGCTCAGGGTAAAATAAAGCAAACCAACCAGAAACAAAGTCACTGTACAATCCTCAAATCCTTCTTTAGGACTCAATTTAACTATGACGCCAATAGATTACAAAGCAGCTAGTATCGTCTGTCCTCTGACTGCTGTTTACTACAGTGAGATAGATAATTTCACCCTTATATTAGTTATTTTCTGCTAACTTCCACCTTTCACTTCTCTGTTTGTGTTTTATGCTTCTACCTTGAGAATGTTTTAGGTCAAAGCTCAGATAAAACAAGTGTTGGTTTCTGTCCTGGGCCCCAAAATACTATGGCAACAAGAACGAATAACTGACAAGGATGGGATAGAGACAGCCATGGAATCATGTATTTAGAATTCTAATTGAGAGATAAGGAGAGTTAGCAATAGCACACTTGTTTCCACAAGGGTATACACAAGTCAGCAAATTGAAAGACATGAAATGTTTGCAGTGCTGGTGTTTGGCCTGATGTATGATGAAGAAAACTACAGTACTAAAAGCTACAACCAAGAGTTCCTTCCAGAAAACAACCTAAGGCCCTAGCAAGGACGCATGTGAAATAGAAGGCACCTAGCAATACAGGATGCACCTAAAACGCACAGATGTAATTCACAGGCTTAAAAAAGACCAGCCCAATTAGCCACACTCAGTAGGTAAAACGATGGTCCTTGTCATTTGGAAACAAAGAAAAAGAAGATTCTTTTACTCATATACAGAAAGAGGTGAAAAGTGGTTCTTGTACACAACACTGATGAAGTGTTTTCTACTGGGAAAAAAAAAGGGAGATCCTTGTTAGAGAGGTACAATAAGAATTCTGGTAGCTGTATGAGACCCACCACCTGGTCACCAGTGGGAAATTACCTTATAATCAAGCGCATACTTCTTAGGCTGGGAATGACTGTTTTTAACATACAAAAATAAAGCTGATGTGGGTGACTTCAGAAGCTGCATTAATCTCTGACCAATGGTAATGCTGCTTTAAAAAGCTGAGCATGAGAAAAAAACAAAAGCAAATGAACATTAAAACTATAGCATGTGACATTCTACTGGCGTATTTATAAGACGGAGTAGCAAAGTAAGCCATAAATGCATTTTGGTACTGCTTTGTGAAACTGTGAAAGCAGAGCTGAAAAAACAAGTTTTTCTTAAGACACTTGTTTGCTAACCAAAAGAAATAGGAAAGTCTAAACCACAGACTAGATATGGAAATAAAAAAAATAAGCATTTGGTTAAAAATCCATTCTGTCCGGCTAGATGCAAGACCAGCACCTGTGCCAAGCATCTTATTATAATCTTACCAAAGTAAACTATAAAGAAAAACATAGGAAGGCATTCCTTCTTAAAGATACCTCAATTATATAAAGAACCAAAATGCTTATAAAGTCATAAAGTTATTCTTTGTGACAGCATGAGTATGTTTCGGTTTTGTTTGTGCACACGCTGTATTTATTGCTTGTTTGCAAATATGTATTTTAACATATGCCTCTCCCGTCACTGTTAGCATCCAGTTTTACCCAAATTATAGCCTTAAGTAAGTTATAAATACAGAAGCAAAGCAACTATCCTGTAGCAAAAGGGATCAGAAATTTTCATTTCTAAATGTTCCCTCGTTTCATGTTTCTATGTCACTGTGCAAGCCTTCCTATTTTCCATAGAGTTGATAGAGTTCTTAAGAATATTTCCAAAACACATGGAAAACATTAGAAAGTAATAAGAATCTTTTTCCAAGAAGAAAAGTTTCAAAAAACCCAAAGAAAAAAACATTAACATTAGCTTAAAATCACTTACAAAAGTAACATGCTAACACTGAATTCTGGGATACAGTAATTAGGTTTGGTTCCATACATCTAATGGGTCTCCAGATCCCATATTCACTCCATAGAAATGAATTAAGTTCAAATAAAACTAAGATAAAAGACAGATGGGTGGTTCAAGTTTGGAGGTTTCCTGTCATTTTCTATTTAATAAAGCACTCCAAATGGCAAAGACCTCTCTTTACTTGACCATTACTGCCTCACCTTCAGCAGAATGAGAGGTATCCAGTTTCATCCAGTAACATCTCTATGCAGCACTGTCCATAAGTCTTAAGATAAACAGCACGCTATGAAGAGGAAGGAAACTACTCCCATTCCTAGAGATACAGAAAAATACATCATAAAAGCATGCCAAACCAGAGCAGGTCCTTCCACATAACTAATTAAAATTTTACTTTGAAAATACTCATTTTGTTAGAAAACCATTACAAAAAGAATATTTTCACTGAGGTTCCCTGCCCCATACTGAATATCAATCCTCTGCAGTAATAATCTGATGGAAAAAGGGTACCTATACAAAGTTACATTTGCACCTTTGAAAAGGCTCAAAGGAGATAAGATCTACTTGATGGTGAAACAGAGCATTGTGCAGTCCATAGGAAGCAACAATATTAGAAAAAATCCATAACTATTATCGCTTTAGTTTTGACACAAAAGCTTTCTTCTCTCTACCTGTCCCACATTCAAGTTCTGTGAAACCAGTAGAAATCTATTTTAAAAAAAAAGTAATTTTTTGCACAATTTTACAGGAAAAACAGGCAGACTGCTAGATAGCATATTTTCAAGAGCTGGCAAACATATTCTAAATCCCTAAATCAGTTACATAAATTAGTGATATATATATATATTGCCAGTCAACTATTTAAAAGAAAATATGTATGTATTTCCAAATCTGAAAAATGTATTTCACAGCAACAACCTTATTACTCTTAGTACCAGTTACAAAATGTCATTTCTTTGTGAGCTCTGTAATGACATTAACACATTTTACTCCATTCTTTTATCATTGTTTTAGGCTGCTCAGTAATTAGTGCTCTCATGTTCTCTTTTTCTCAGTTTCTCAGCAGAAAGTGCAACTTATTCAGTTATTTATGGAAAAAAACATTTATTTTTATAGTAAGATTTTCTCCATTTTCCTCAAGAACTCTGCTAGCAGGTGTTTCAATAACATTATCAAACTTTTGTCGCACTGACAATGGAAGCCAGTAGATAAAAAAGGTGCGTGAGCTTTTTGACTGGCTCAGATTTTCTTGGTATATAGTGGACTACAGTGAAGCTCTTTTGGAGATTTGGGGCACCTCAGCACCTACAGCTGGGAAGGAAAAGAAAACAGATCAAAGCAGGACAGTAATCAAGCCAGTACAGGATAGATGGATAAATGAAAAGGTTACAAACTAGCTTTAACACTCAGATGGCCTCTGGGCCTCAAGACACCAGAGGCAACAGCTTTCAGGATGCATACAGTAAAACACTTGACAACTCTTTGCCTTGAGAGCCCTCTGCCTGTCAGAAAATATCCCACCACTTGCTAAAGCAAACAGCTTTGTTTTACAACAGATTCCTCTTGCTTGGTACCCTCAGGTATGTCACAGAGATCCAAACTGGAAAGCTTATTTAGGGGTTGATGCTCAGACACTACTCCGTTTTATCTCACGTGCTAGATTCAATTATAATTGCATCTAAGGAGCATTTAGAAAACTATGTTCCTATCCTGTCTTTCTAGCAGCTTTGTAACAGAGAATATCTAAGCTAGAAACCCTGATCTGGATCCATGTCTTTTTGTCACCAGTGTCATCCAGTTCATCTGCTATCCATTCGGTGTTAGGGCAGATGCCCTTTGGCACAAAATAATCCTATGGTTAGCTACTCATCACCTTCACCAAGTGGTTATCTAAAAGTGAGAGAGAAGGGATTCTGGTACTTCATTAACTTTCCTACGCAAAACAGCAATTCTAGACTATGTCTTCGCAGAGCAGATGCTGCTTCCCATAACTTTGGAATAATGCTTTTTGCATAGAAAGAACAGCCGATCCAGTTTTGTCTCAGACTTTCAAAAAGGGTAAGGGAGACTGTGAAAACTAGATAGTTTTAATGCCTTGCTTTACGTTCTTCTGACACAACTTCTGATCAGGCTTCCCTTGAGGTGCTTTTTGCTGGTGTTTGTTTTTAAAGTTCCTGGATCAAAAACACATTGAGGTTTCAGAAATGGAAAACAAAAGGATGAACATATAAGAAATTTTAAAAAAAATGCTGGAGGTTTACATTTAACAAAAGTGCCAGAAACATCAAGTTTTCTTTTTAAGTTTCTTTGCCACACACCAGAGTACCTTGTCTACACAGTCAACACTCTATCCAGCCTTAGCAGCTAGTGTAGCATCATTAAGGCTAGCTCTGGAGACTTCAGTGGAGTAGGCAGCAAAAAGTAATTCAGCCATTAAACAAATTTTGTGGAATGTGATGAACAAGAAGTACATGACTTTTCTTGATGGTAACATACTACGTTTGCTTGCTAAGAAGGTACACTCGACCAACGGCAACACGATGCTTTTAGCCCTCAAACTGAATTAAAATAACTAAGGAGAGTACTTCCCCACACATGCTGGTTTTTAACATTAAGGTTATAAACATCTAAACACTTACACTCTCTGTGCTGCTGCAATAAAGTATTCATCTACAGTGCCTCCACAACAGGACTGGACTTCCCTGGCAGGCTGGTCACAGCAGTGGCAGCACTACCAAATCAGTTATTTGCACCCAAATGATTAGTAGATTAGCAAAATGAGCAGAGATCTGTACAAGAAGAGTGAACAGATAAGCTGTATCCTGCAATAAAGCAGACTACCCTACCACTCCTGTAAAAGGCCACATCTCTTATTTATAATGCCAAAACTGGGAACAAGTGAAGCTCTCATTAAACCCAATAACACAGACTTGCTGGGGGCACAGACACATTTGCAGTCTCTGAAGAAAACTGAGCATATGCACACGCTAGTTGTGTGATCTCCCCCTTCAAGACAGGAGGTTGTCTTACCTGGTCTTCCTTGACAAAGTAAGAGCTTTTATGAATTTGAACAAATGTTTTTCATGTCTATACTGCCTTCCACGCAAAGATCTCAAAGGACTTTGTACATATTACATAGGTCCCACCCCCCCCTTGTGAGGTAGGTATCATCCCTATTATTTACAGATGGGGAAATTCAGGCACAGAGAGGTTACATTATTTGCCCAAGGTCACACAGTTAGTCAGTGACTAAAGAAGACAGAATCCAGATGTTCTGATTCCTATTTGCACAATCCAACTACTAACAACACAAGTCTCAATTTCAAAAGAGCATTGAAAGAGTAGCAGTGTGCACAGGAACCATTTTGGGTTTACAGGGCCACTCCTAAAAAGCACAAGAAAGGCAGAGAAACAGGAAGAAGAAAGAATGAGGGGACATAACTTACTTCTGTGAGCCAACACAGCTTTAAAAAAAGTTTCTGTCAATTTCCCTCCCAAAGCTGAGGCAGCTCAACTAAGAGTCTGTGATACAGGGGGAGAAAAGGAGGCTAATGGAACCACAGCTAGAAACAAGAAACAGGCTAAAGTAGTAATAACACCCCCATTCACTGTTTTGAAAGCAAAGGGTCATGGAAAAACAGGGCTGAGAGGGACCTCAAGAGATCACTGAAGTCCACCCACCCTTCCTTGAAGCCAGGACCAACTACATCTACTCATTCCCAACCATCCAGTCTCTTCTCTGAGACCTCCACCAACGGAGGTGCCACGGCCTTCCTCAGCAATCTGTTTCACCTTACGCTAGGACAAGAACAAAACAGGGCAAGCAAGTATAAGACCGCTACTTCTGCTCCTTCAGTGGGGGCACGACGATTCCCAGGCCTATCTAACAACACATTTCAAAGAAGGTAGTCTCCAGATATTTACTTGTTTCTTTCCTGGAATTTTTGGGAAAATAAATACTGGTGTCTGCTGTATTATAGCATTTGAGTTTTGAAAATACTCATGAATACCAGGATAGATACTTACTGCAAGTGCCAAATCCTACAAGGTCAGTAACAAAGACTTTGATATGATAATTTTAGCTTACTGCAGATACAAACTGCAATAAGATGACAGGGAAGACTACAGAAAAACCCCACAGCAAAGTCAGCAGCTCTGAGTTGCAAAATTACACCCAACTGCAGACAACAATCAGGCAGTCGAACAACATCTTCAGCAGAGGCAGCACCATACGATCTCCGTAGCATCTCTATCTCATCTGTCTTCAAAGTGCATTCTCAGTGCAAAAAGTAGAATTGAATTTAGTGGGGCTTACTGTCCCGAGTGAATTTCATACTAAGACCAGAATTCTTGCTTGAGTTCATATGCTGCAGCTTTGTGTGTGTTAAGTTCACTTCTGCATAGCGGAATGGTGCTGTCTTGGCTCTGTCCCTCAGCATCTATGTCCAACAGTGTCCGCTCCTCTACAGGATGACTCCCCTGGAAAGGAAGCAGTGCAGGAAGTCCAGGCCTCTCTTCTACAGTGCTGCTGCTACTAGCAAAACAAGAGTCCAAATTGCTTGGAGTGTCAGTACTTGAACTGTTGGCAGAAGATTCACCCTTGGCATTGCTGGGTGACACAAACCACCAGGGATCAAGCCGCTGCCGGCTGGCTGCGGGCCGAGGCCGAGGCAGGAACTCCAGCGTCTTGGGTCTTTCCAGCGTGGGGTCCTGCTGTGCATTCCATCGTCTCGGGGTTGGAGGAAAAACAAGGTTGGGGTCTGGCAGGCGAGGGACCTCATTTGGATCTCTACTTGGACTAGGTGTTTTTAATACACCTATCCAAAACAGAGAATGTGAAAGAAGAGGGAAACATGTTAGATGCCACTTCTAAAAGGTTCCCACAAATCTTATTGTATGTACACTGTGAAAACATTTTCAAAGCAGAAAGCCTCCATTCAGAACCTACAATCTCCACATCTTCGAGACTGAAGAGAAAAACTGGTTTCTTTATTCCTATATCGTTCTCAACACATTGTGAAACACCTGATTCACTTTCCTTGCATAGGCAGAGTATTTTGTTCATTCTCTCATTTGTTTTCTTCATTCTCAGACTGCACAGCATGGATTTGACCTCCTATCAGAGGTGAGGACTCTCCAAATCCTTTGGAAGTACATTATCCATTAGCAGTTTGAATGGACTGGGGAGACACTTGCACAGCAGGATGTGTGACACCTGTTTGCAGTGAGCTAGACCGACTCCCTGAAAGAGCTATTTAACAAAACCTAATGTACACTCTTTCTGTTGTTCGTTTGGTTGTTTTTAAAACAGAACATAACTTTTTGTGAATATTTTAATGAGTATTAACCCACATCTTACTAAAGACTTCCATTCAACAGACAACCTCACGTTTTGTTTAGTCTAATTAAATCAGACTGAATTTTCATATTCTAGTCCTTTTTTTCCTGTGAATTACTAGGGAAAAAAAAAAAACGGGAAAGCATCAAGCTATCAAGTCACAGCCACTCCTAAAGACTGAAACAATGAGAACATTACCTACCCAGAAAAATCCCTCTGGCTTGCGAAGGAATAAGAACAAGAGCAGCAGAGCCCCCACACTGTTTTAGAGATCCAGTCTTCACTGCCTTAAAGATTATAATTTGCTTTGAAGTTGTAACAGCAATACAAACAAATGTATAAAGGCAATAGAGATGGAATTCTGAGAAACTACTAAAAATGAGCAGTATTTGTATCTTGATACCATCTTTGTCTAAGATGCAACAAAAATATGCTCTGCCTTACAACATAATGCGGAGAGTTCCTTGGCGTACAGGTGATGGAATAAAGACTGACAGTGTATTATTCCAGTCATTACTTTTGTAAAGACAGTATCCATGAGCCCTGCTTGTGGGCTGGCAACAGATGCTGCATATGCAATACGTTTACTTCCTAACAAGTATCTATACTGTTTGGGCCCTTCTTCTGAAGAAGAAAAGGAAGATGGCTGAAAACCTACCTGCTCCCAGTGCTCCAGTTAAACAGCTACTGGAAGGGCATCCACTGGTTGGGCACCCATTGACAACTAGTCCAGTCCCTTTGATGGCCCCATCAGAAGGTGTGCGCCTGTGCCCGCCTTGTTGGGTGTGGGAAGAGACCGTCACATGTGTGGGAGTGAGGGACTGGTTGGGGTCTTGTTTGAATCTCTCAATCTGGACATTAACTAGTGGGTTGTTAATGGCTGGCAAGGGAGCCTTGACTGTCACAGGGCTGACAGGCATTTCATATACCACAATCTCATCACTGTCTGAGCGCAGCAGGGATCGGGTGGAATTACATTCGGAAATGGAAGACAGGGAAAGAAGGGTGAGGGATGTGGATGGCTCGCCAAGCAACAACATGGGCTCATCTTTCTTGAAAATTTTTCGAGAAGGAGGGCTAGTGCTCCTGCGTGGGCGTCCAGCTCGCTGGAAAATGCTGTCACGTTTTTTCTTCTCTTCCTTGGGTGGCTCTGGCTCCTCTTCGATCAGTAGCTGACACTTCCCTGCTTCTAGTAGATCAAACCCCAGGCCTGCAGCAGCCAGAACCGCTCCACAGCCAAGCAAGGCAACCTCACATCGTTTGTGGTGGGAGCCACTACGTTTGAGGCTGTTGGTGGGTGTCAGCTGCGGGGTGCTCGTAGCAGAGTTCACAGGGGTGGACTCATCATTGGCATCACTAGAAGGCCCATCCCAGTCATCATTCTTCTGAAACGGGATGCAGAGGTATGACTGGTTGTGCCCAGGTGAAGGGTGTACTTTGCCCTCCCCATTAAGACATTCACTGTCTTCATCATCTAGAAAGCAAGTGGAAAAAAAAAAAGAAGAGTACTTTGCATGGATGCAAGACTTTGGCTAATTTCACTGTCTTATAAATGTACATGAGAGTTAAGCCTCTTCTCAGAAGATGCAACCATCCTTCTCATTACAAGCACCGTTCACCAACTACCAAATGCTCACAAGCTATTGTCTCCAAAACAGATAGGTTGAGACAAGTAGCTGGAAACACCATCAAAGAAGTTACCAACATGTTGATTTGTTTGGACTCATTAAGGGAACAGCATATCAGAAGTAATCTATGCTCCAGTTACCTCCAAAGTCTCTATGTATGAGAATGATGAGTGTAAGACAGGAAAATGATAAGGATCTCTCCTTGCAAGTAAAGGTGTTATCACATTGCTCATCTAAATATTAACAGGAAAGGAGTTGAAAAGTAGCATGGAAAGAGGGGAATTAAGAGAAGGTTGCTAGCTTACAAGAATAAACAAAAAAATAAAATCCAAAACATGAAGGTAGTTACTTCACTAAGAACAAAGTAAAAGAAAATACCATCAAAATGAAAACACTGCTGTATGGTGAAGACAAGGGAAGGAAAAGTTCATTCAAATATGAACGGAAGTGGAATATCAAAGCGGAATACCAAACAAGAGAATATCAAAGTCCAGGTAAATCCTTTACCCATCTCTGCTAAGCTGGTGAATCCTGGAAAAGCAGGCGCAGTTCTCTGGATCTTCCCTAGGTTTGGTGCACTGGATGACCACTGTTTGTATCCTTCTACCAGAGCTTTCAGACTGAAATAATAGAAAGAATAAAATGTAGAGTGCTGACAAGAAACTTTAATTTCTCCCTTCTGTATTCTCCGTTACTCTATTTAGGGTATGCATTAATCCATCTTAATTACATAGATTTAAGATCCTCTGCTAGCAAAACATTTTACAACACTTCCCTCATTTGTAACAATGTAACAGTCAAAAGATCTCTGATGATAAACAATAGCTATGAATGCAGAGCAATACAAAGCACCATAACAGAAAATAGATGAGAGTTTCTTTTAAAACTAAGGCAAACATATCATGGCAAGTACAAAAAAAAAGTGCCCAGTATGAGGAGAAAAAATACCTCCAAAAACATTTCCATGTGAAATACAAGCAAAAAGCGAAAATCAAAAATCACTCACTGTGAACACAGTATGTCGAAGTCATTATAACAGCAGAGTCATGCTTCTATATTATAAGCATATATTATATTCCTCTAAAGAAAATATTGCGTTGAAGTACACACCGTTACAAGCATAAGCTACAGATTATGGAAAAATGAGTAACAAAACACCATAATTCATGTTATTTCTTTTAGTTACTGAACTAAAATATGAAAAACAAAACCAAACCAAACCCAAAGTAAACCCCTACATCAAAGTCATCTGAGTTTAAAGGCACCTTGCTTTGCACCTAAGTTTATTAGTAGTCCCTGTTCATACATATTCATTACCATCATCCTGTGTTTTCTGCACCACTTTCACAATATCAGAAACAGCAGCAACAAGCAGCACAATTTTCTGACACCTCAACAAGCCAAGGAGAATTACTTTTCAGTCATCAGTAGTCTCTGAACTGCCAGTTTTGTGTGTCCTTCTGTGAACTCCAACATTAAACACATCAGTGTTGGTGAAAAGCTTAAAAGCACTTAGAATACTGAATGACGTGTGACAATATCTGTGGATGGTCTGAATGATCTCAGCCGGACATAACATCTATTCGTTATTGAAAGAATTGGAAAATTAGAAGGGACCTCTTCCAGCAACATGAACACTGAAGCGCTGTTCTATGAGAAGACAGCTTGCACACGCTCACATCCTCCTTTCTTTCCCTTGGAAGGAAGGAAGGACTGTAATCAAGTCTCTCTCATTATTCTCATTTTTCACTAGAATCACTCCGCACTTCTAAGATTACTTCCACGGCAGGATTTCAAGGTCATATTATATCAAGGTAGTAAGGATTTATTTATTTATTTATTTGGCTACGGTATGTATTTTTCCTCTATTCTCAACCTAACTGGGAAGCCCTGCTTGTTACCAGACTAGCCATATTTTTATGGCAAAGTCACAAGGTCTGAGCTTAATTCAGTACTTGTTCAGTTGCTTGAAGATCAATTTATAGAAATGACTTTTCTCTGCCAAAAGCTCCTTCTATTCCCAACATTCAGGAATAGTTGCGTATTACACTAAAAACATCTTGTACAGTTCCCATCTATCTTCAAAGTTCATAATTTTCCCATCCTTAATCATTCTGGCACACACAGTACCCTGCTATGAACTTGAACCCACACAGCACAGTGCTGAGTCCTATTTGTCAAGAAAGACAACCACATGATTTTACAACGTAAGTACAATTTATTCCCTCCACACTACACTCAGCTATGTAATGAAACGCAGCAGATAATGTATGTTGTATCTGTATTATCCATGTGCACAACATACATAGTTAGGATAAACACCATGAAGCAGAAGCATATTAAGAGAAAGTTGGTGAGTGGAAATGAATCATACAAGCAGAGCAATCACGTCTAAAGAGAGTGTCAACACATAATGCAGGCAGACAACTACTGAGGGAGACTTCTACGGGGCTGTGAAAACACTGTGCTCTCTACGCAAAGATAGCAGTGACTACAGTCGTAAGTGACAGGCAGCAGTGATCTTCAGTTTAGCCTTTTCTTTGTAGTCAAGTATGTACAGCCTTCGAAAGTGCTTTTTATTATACAGGAGGGCACATTAACTTTTTGCTTCCCTATGATTTCTCAGAAAAATCTTCCCTTGCTAAAACCAGACAGATTTGCTTTTATTGACAGAGCATAGTTTAATCTGAGCAGAAATACAAATAGCTACCAGAATAATTTTGCGGCTTGCTAAATTTTCTTCTAAGTTACAAAATCTATATTTTTTTCCCCCTTTATTTTTGCTCCTCTCCCTCTCCCCAGAATTATTAGCAACACTACCAGGAGACTCTGAAGATCTGTGCAGAGGATATTCTTGAGAATACACTGTAAGATCACAACTGAATTTTCACAGTGCTATTCCAGCATAAAGCTTTATCCAGTATCTGCAATTCAGCATAGCAACCTTCTGCTGCTATGTGTATTTCTTATGCTCAAAGATAAATGCAGAAGAGTGAATAACAAGTAATCATTAATAGATGATGGAAAGTGGCTTGGCTACCAGCTTTCCTGGTCAACTGGAGAGGTCCCAGAAGACTGGAGACTTGCCAGCGTGACTCCCATCTACAAGAAGGGTCTAAGTAGGATCCGGGGAACTACAGGCCTGTCAGCCTGACCTCAGTGCCAGGGAAGGTTATGGAGCAGATTGTGTCGAAGGAGATCACATGGCGTGTGTGGGACAACTGGGGGATCAGGCCTAGCCAGCATGGGTTCGTGAAAGGCAGGTCCTGCTTGACTAACCTGATCTCCAATGATCAAGTGACCCGCCTGGTGGGCGAGGGAAAGGCTGTTGATGTGGTCTACCTAGACTTCAGCAAAGCCTTTGACACTGTCTCCCACAGTATTCTCCTGGAGAAGTTGGCAGCCCATGGCTTGGACAGGTACACTCTTTGCTGGGTAAGGAGCTGGCTGGAGGGCCAGGCCCAGAGAGTGGTGGTGAATGGAGTTAAATCCAGCTGGCGACCAGTCACAAGTGGTGTTCCCCAGGGGTCAGTGCTGGGGCCTGTCCTCTTCAATATCTTTATTGATGACCTGAATGAGGGCATTGAGAGCACCCTCAGTAAATTTGCAGATGACACCAAGTTGGCAGAAAGTCTCGATCTGCCTGGGGGTAGCAAGGCCCTACAGAGAGATCTGGACAGGCTGGATCTCTGGGCTGAAGCCAATGGGATGATGTTCAACAAGACCAAGTGCCGGGTCCTGCACTTTGGCTGCAACGACCCCAGGCAACGCTACAGGCTTGGGGCAGAGTAGCTGGAAGATTGTGTGGAAAAAAGGGGGTGTTGGTCGATGCTCAGCTGAGCATGAGACAGCAGTGTGTCCAGGCGGCCAAGAAGGCCAATGGCATCCTTGCTTGTATCAGAAATAGGGTTGCTAGCAGGAGTAGGGAAGTAAGTGTCCCTCTGTACTCAGCCCTGGTGAGGCCACACCTCAAGTACTGTGTCCAGTTTTGGGCCCGTCACTGCAGGAAAGACATTGAGGCCCTGGAGCATGTTCAGAGAAGGGCAACAAAGCTGTGAGGGGTCTGGAGCACAGGTCTTATGAGAAGTGGCTGAGCAAGCTGGGATTGCTCAGTCTGGAGGAGAGGAGGCTCAGGGGAGACCTTATTGCTCTAACTACCTGAAGGGAGGTTGTAGTGAGCTGGGGGTCAGCCTCTTCCCTCTTGTAACTAGTGACAGAACGAGAGGGGATGGCCTCAAGATGCGCCAGGGGAGATTCAGGCTGGACGTTAGGAAATACTACTTTTCTGAAAGAGTGGTCAGGCACTGGAATGGGCTGCCCAGGGAGGTGGTGGAGGCACCGACTCTGGAGGCATTCAAGGAACATTTAGACATTGTGTTGAGAGACATGGTTTAGTGAGAACTATTGGAGATAGGTGGACGGTTGGACTGGATGATCTTGTAGGTCTTTTCCAACCTTGGAGATTCTATGATTCTACGACCTCTTCAGAATTAACTTTAAAGTTAATTATAGGTAAGTTTACTCACACTAGAGATTTTCATAACAATTCCTATAATGTAATCTTGCATAAAAATCTGATAATGTCCTATGGAAAATACATGGGAAGTGATGAAAAAGATGAAGATTCATGTTGGCTTGGCTACAGAGCTGTATAAGCAGGTGGAATAGCAGCACTGCTGCTACCAGAATAGCGTCAAGGGGAAAGCTTAAACTGGAATTTTATGTGCTAAGTCCATCTCCTCACTTAATTCTAATATGTTATCCCCCTATCCTCCCAAATTAGAATTTGGAAAAAGAAAATCTAAAAAGAGCAAGTACTCTATCATCTGAGGCACTAATTTTTACTGCAGCCCTATTCCATTTACATAATCTGCAGTCTGACATGATCCTCCTAGTATCTAAAGGACAGGCTGTAAGAAAGAAGGGGATGGACTCTTTAGCAGGGTCTGTTGTGATAGACAAGGGGAAACTGTTTCAAACTAATAGGAGAAATTTACAAGTGGTGAACCAGTGGAGCAGGTTTGACCAGAAAGGTGGTGGATGCCCCATCTTTGGAGACATTCAGGGTCAGGTTGGACAGAGCTCTGAGCACCCTGATCTAGCTGTGGGTGTCCCTGTTCACTGCAGGGGAGTTGGGCTAGATGGCCTTTAAGGGTCCCTTCCAACTCAAACGATTCTTTGACTCTACTATCTCAGTGAGAAGCAGATCATTTATGTTAACCACACTGCCCTCTCAGCAATACTATCACATTTCAATTACTCAACAAAATGGTATTGTCTTACTAAGAGCAACCACACTCTTTTTCATGAGTCTGCACTCAAAAGCAACTCAGTTCTTCAGACCATACAGAAAGGAACAGAAGGAACAGGAAAAACAAAAACAAAAAAATCAAAAAGAGGTTTATTTCCAAAATTCTAAGCATATTATTTCAAGGCAGAAATGTTTTTCTACCATCTTCAGCTATCTCTCTTTTTTTTCCATAATTAATGACTGTAAAATAGGACATCAGTTTTAATTCTGAAGAATGCAATACTCCATCTATAAAATAGGTAAAGTATAAGCAGTAAGCTGAAGTAGCTTCTTCTATATTGGCCTGTTAAAACATGCGTTAAGAGTACCTTGGATGGAGAACGGAGTTTAGTGTCACTGAATACTTTGATCTAGGCCCTTCTGCACAGTACTACAGTGGTGACACAGTAAATAAACATCCATTTGCCAGGAGTTTCACACCTGAGCACATAATATTGAACCATAATCATTGATCTTATTTTCCCTGCTAAAAAAATACAGCTGAAGTCAAACTATCGATTTAGCAGTGGAAGAAGTTTGAAGTTCCACTAAGAAGTGCCAGATATTCAAACCCCTCAGAGTCTTAGATCATTAAAATATTCCTATGTCTTAGTAAAAAGTAAAAAAAAAAAAAAAAAAAAAAAAGAGCCACAGAACAAGAATCTATAGAAAAGGGCCAGGTACAACTTGCATCTCTGCCAAAAGTCACTTTCAGATTATATTCACTTGAAGTATATGTGTACCTTTCGAAAGCTGGAAAAGATGATATTTGCTTGGCTCTGTCAGATAGTTTTTAAACAATAGCATATAAGGGACTGGAAGAACACAGTTGAGAATTTTAAAAATAACTATTTTCAGCTGTAACATGAAACAAAGTTAAGCGTGAAAATAAAAAAGCTACAGAGAAATAGTTTTACACAGCTAAGGAGAAGTTCTCCTTAAAATAAATGTAAGGTAATAGCAGACAGGAAAAGCATCAGGTCTGTGGTGGACCTCTAGCAAGGGAACAAACGCAACACAGTTCTCTAATCTGTCTAGAATTTCTAAAGCCTTTGGTACAGCAAATATGTAAGCAGAAAAGTGCTTGCAAGAAGACAGGCAAATCTCCTGGGAAACAGCTCATAACCAGTTTCAGAACATGGACACCAATCTGATTCCAGGCTCCCTCTTCTTACCCATCCTCTCCTGCACCTAGCTCCTTGTGACAAAGTGAGCTCGGTCCCCAGGTGCGTCCTTTTTTCTTCTGGCCTCTCTTCTCTTCTTCCTCTCCTTCCTCCTTTGGAAGGACTGAGTTTCGTCCCCATGTTTTACTGCTTTCAGCAGGAGTCACTTCACAAGTGGGAAAAAGAGTGGAAAACGGGGAAAAAAAACCAATCAGGTACACACATTGGTCCCAAAGCAATGTAAAGAACACAAGCCAGAAGAATACTAGAATGAAAATGTTCGTTCAGAGTTATTTCCCATAATTCTCATCATGTACCAACATGGATCTAACAAATAGATCCCCTCAAAAGGACTACAGATAGGCTTTATTTCAGTAATGTTTTCTCCTTCAGGAGAATTAGTTTGATATCAGAAACACAAGAATCATGATATCCAATACAAACACTACACATTAACATTTTTTTCATACTTTTAACACATGCTTATCTCCCTAATTCTGGGTTATTAGGGGAACACCATTTTCATGATAAGCACCCTTGGTTTTCTTCCCATCAGTAACTTTATCTAGTTCAATGTTTCACAAATCTACTCTGCAAAACAATATTTTAAAAGTTAGCCTATAAACCCAAAGAATATGTTCTCTGTACAATAAAGCAGCAATCTTCCAAGAGCACAGGTAAGGCTCAGACTCCAGAGAATACCAAACCCACCATCCTCCCAGCCAATTGCCTACACACATTTTTTCTCTCCCTAGATTCATACATGCAGGGCACAAAGCCAACATCTTAGGAACATTTCTTTTTACAGTCCTGTCCTAGATATGGAATCTTGGCATCTTACCACGCTGACAGACTGCACATTTCCCAAATTCAATACTACATTGAGCTCCTTACACTGTATGGCCCTGAGTCTGGGAATAATGGTAGGACTTGCAGGAGGGCTGGAGCAGCTACTGATCAAGCTCTTCCTTTTATCCATTGTTGGAGAAGCCTGCACAGTGAATTTATGCTGGAAATCTGTTACCAAAAGAAAAAAAATCAAAACAAAAGCAGAAAAATTATTTTTTAATACAAGAAAAAAAGAAATAACTGTTGATGGTAACTTGTAAAGCGTGAGATTAACGGGGTCTATATAGAATAAGTTTTACAGCTAATTGCTATCCATTCCGTACACTGTTCCTTCAGGACAAAGACACGTGCTCTCAAAGGAAAACACTCAGTGGCTTCCCAGACAGTTTGCCTGTACTTAAGGTTTCTTTCAGGGTTACATTAGAAGTCACTTGTGTGTTGTGTTCACACATGAAGTTGTGTAGTGCTACAGTCTCAAAGCTTTCAACGTGTTTTTGATAATTTTTTTATTCTTGCATCAAGAAATCTGGTAGCTTATGATTTCAGCTGCAGCATTATGTAAAATATTCCCAGAGCAGGAACATTTGCTTTGAAAAAAAACCAACAAAACCATATCCTCTATTAAAATGATCATTTTGAGCACTAACGTATTCAATTGAAATATTTTTACTATGAATCATACACACTAACAAACGTGTAACATCACAATCCCACTTCTTGTCTTCATAATTTGAACTGTTCCCTTTGAGGAACGCTAGTCACAAAAGCATATAGTTTAGTTCCTAGATGCCAAAGCTATGTTTTTCTCAAAGTAAATCCAATAATTTAAAATGTGCAAATGTGAGCACAAAGGAGCCACTAAAGATACAGGCTTTCACCTGCTCCTCCCATTTCACCTGACACTGTTTGCGTCACCAACCTGAAGGCAGGCTGATATTATTGCCATCTTTTAACTTGAGCCGACTCTTCTTGAACTTCCCCATGCGTTTCTTCACCCGAGGCTTCTCCTGACACAGCTGGTGGATGATGATGTTGAGCTCCCTTTCCAGGATGTCAATCTCACGTTCTGCCAGCTCCTGTTCCCGCCTTCGGAGCAACTCCTCATGGTTCTTCTGTTCAACAGCAGCACGAGTCAGCTCTTCTTCCCAGGTGCGAAGCTCCTGCAGGGGGATCAGAAAGGAGAAAGAAGAACAGCTACCTCGTGACCTGTGGGTTAAGGCTAACAATATCCATTCTGAAGGTACAGCAGCACTGACTTGTGTTCATAGCACAGCTAAAGCCACTGTTCAACAGCTCAGCTGAGCATTAACAAATTGAAAACAATGTTTAAGAACCTCTGTGATTGGCATTAAAGGCCCTTCAAATCAGGAGGACACTACATTAAATTTTTTTTTTAATTTATTTTCAAGAAAAATTCCCTACTCAGCACTCATAAGGCCACATCTGGAGTACTTGCTGTCTCCTTAAGAGAAGAGAGACACAGACATAATGGAGAGAGGTCAGTGAAGGGCTACTGAAACGGTGAAAGAACTGGAGCACCTCTCCTACAAGGAAAGGCTGAGAGAGCTGGGACTGTTCAGCCTACAGAAGAGAAGGCTCCAGGGTTTCTTATCAATATGCACAAATATCTGAGTGGAGGATGCAAAGAAGACAGTACCAAACTCTTCTCAGTGGTGTTCAGAGATAGGACAAGTGGCAGTGGACACAAACACACACAGAAGGTCATCTGAACATCAGGAAGCACTTTCACACTGTGTGAGTGATGGAGCACTGGTACAAGCTGCCCAGAGAAGCTGTAGAATCTCCTTCCTTGGAGATCCCAAAAGCCACCTGGATATGGGCCTGGGCAGCCTGCTCTGGGTGGCTCTGGTCAAGCAGGGGTTGGAACAGATGACTCCTGAGATCCGTGACAACTTCAACCACTCTGTGATTCTGTGAAAAGACACTGAATCCTAAATTCAGTGCCATGAGAAGAAAAGCTGGCGTACATTTTTAAGATTACCACATACACGGGAACTCAATTTGCAAGATTTATCATCCATAACATTGGAAAGAATTAATCCTTGTTTTCCCATTCAGTAAAAACATTTACTTCAGAATTGACTGTTTAAAAATAACCTTGCCAACTCATGCATCATAAAATAGCACAAAACCCAACTCTAACACAAAAATCAATTAAAAAAAACACAAAGAAGTCATTCCCATCAGTTTTCACCAAGTGTGGTTGCTTCTCAGGCATAAAAAAAGCATAATTCAAAGTAGTCTACAATTCATTTTGTAAACAAAAAAAAGAAATCGTCTGTGAGATCTCAAAATCTTGTGTTCTTCTTACTTCACTCCTCTCACAACAAGGACAAAAGAACTCAGCATTCACAGTAACTATCTCCAACTGGCTAATTCCACCTCAGAAGGTAAAAATTGAAGAGTTAAAATTGAACTTCAGCTGATCAGATTCATTTTTATTATTATTTTTAATAATGTCATTGTTACCCATGCCATTACCACAGAGGTTGGGTTCATTATAATCATGAGATGAATAGGCTATCAAACTTCCTTTCCTTGTTGCTACGGAAGAATCATAGAATGGCCTGGGTTGAAAAGGACCTCAAAGACCATAGAGTTTCAACCCCCCCTGCTGAGTGCAGGGTCGCCAACTGCTAGACCAGGCTGCCCAGTGCCACATCTGGTATTGGTTTGAACACCTCCAGGGAAGGGGCATTCACAACCTCCTTGGGCAACCTGTTCCAGTGCATCACCACGCTCTGAGTGAAAAACTTCCTCCTAATATCTAACCTAAATCTTCCCTGTCTCAGTTTAAAACCATTCCCCCTTGTCCTATCGCTATCCACCCTCGTGAAGAATCATTCCCCCTCCAGTTTATATGTTCCCTGCAAGTACTGGAAGGCCACAGTGAGGTCTCCCTGGAGAGACATCTCCTCCCTGGAGCGACCTCTCCTCCTCCCTGGAGCCTTCTCTTCTCCAAGCTAAACAAGCCCAGTTCCCTCAACCTTTCCTCACAGGAGAGGTGCTCCAGCCCTCTGATCATCTTGGTGCCCCTCCTCCGAACTCGTTCCAAGAGCTCTGTGTCTTTCTTGTACTGGACTCAGTGCTCAAAACATGACAGCAGTCTAGCTACTACTGGTTTTGTCTTCTGTTCTCTGTTGAAGTTTCTGATTTTCAAGAGCTGTTCCAACAAACTTATGCCAACAAACTACACAGTGCAGCAAGGTAACGCCTAGTAGCTTTTCTTTTTCTTCCAAAAGCTGCTACAGTAGGTGCATAGAAAATGTTTTATTTTCAAATCATTGCAGGCTTTATCCCTGTTCACAAGGTATCCTTTTTCTCTGTCTGCTAAACCCAACTTCTGAGCCAAAATCAAGTTGGCTGTTTATTATGGATTTACTTTTAGGGGAGAGGCAGTGAAGTCACAAAATTACTACTTCAGTGAGTGACTGCAGTACTTCATAACAACATCTGTAATGTCTGTAAGGACCTTAACACAGATGGGGCAAGCTCTGCTTTCTTTCTGGCAGTATGCTTGAAGAAAAGACTCCAATTCTTTTCACTTAGCCTCTTCTCTTTGAGACTGATGGTCACAGTTCTTTTTACTCCTGCTAGGAGCTTCGTTCCCTGCTGTTCACCAGGTGGATTTTAACTACAACAGTTGCTGGATCATTCCCCTGGCAGTACTCATATTTATTATATTTTATCCTCTTTGGCTGCACCCACAGCCTGGAAAACACAAACCTGACAGAAACAAAGACAAGATGTTTGCTGAAGTATGTAGTCTGAAGCTCTCTCTCTTATTTTTAATGTTAACAATTACTGTTGGGCTTCTCAGTTATAACACCAGCAGTGAAACAGTTACCAGGTGTATTAAACAAAGATAACTCAGCATAGGAATTTGCATAGCATATAGTCTTCTGGGGGAAGAGGTACTTGAAAGCAGCCCTGCGGAAAGGGACTTGGGGGTCCTGGTGGACGAGAAGCTGGACATGAGCCAGCAGTGTGCGCTGGCAGCCCGGAGGGCCAACTATGTTCTGGGCTGCATTAAAAGAGGAGTGGTCAGCAGGGAGAGGGAGGTGGTGGTCCCCCTCTACTC
>NC_034414.1:27831689-27885292 GCF_002078875.1 Numida meleagris | reverse complement strand
AGTAGAGGGGGACCACCACCTCCCTCTCCCTGCTGACCACTCCTCTTTTAATGCAGCCCAGAACATAGTTGGCCCTCCGGGCTGCCAGCGCACACTGCTGGCTCATGTCTAGTCTCTTGTCCACCAGGACCCCCAAGTCCCTTTCCGCAGGGCTGCTTTCAAGTACCTCTTCCCCCAGAAGACTATATGCTATGCAAATTCCTATGCTGAGTTATCTTTGTTTAATACACCTGGTAACTGTTTCACTGCTGGTGTTATAACTGAGAAGCCCAACAGTAATTGTTAACATTAAAAATAAGAGAGAGAGCTTCAGACTACATACTTCAGCAAACATCTTGTCTTTGTTTCTGTCAGGTTTGTGTTTTCCAGGCTGTGGGTGCAGCCAAAGAGGATAAAATATAATAAATATGAGTACTGCCAGGGGAATGATCCAGCAACTGTTGTAGTTAAAATCCACCTGGTGAACAGCAGGGAACGAAGCTCCTAGCAGGAGTAAAAAGAACTGTGACCATCAGTCTCAAAGAGAAGAGGCTAAGTGAAAAGAATTGGAGTCTTTTCTTCAAGCATACTGCCAGAAAGAAAGCAGAGCTTGCCCCATCTGTGTTAAGGTCCTTACAGACATTACAGATGTTGTTATGAAGTACTGCAGTCACTCACTGAAGTAGTAATTTTGTGACTTCACTGCCTCTCCCCTAAAAGTAAATCCATAATAAACAGCCAACTTGATTTTGGCTCAGAAGTTGGGTTTAGCAGACAGAGAAAAAGGATACCTTGTGAACAGGGATAAAGCCTGCAATGATTTGAAAATAAAACATTTTCTATGCACCTACTGTAGCAGCTTTTGGAAGAAAAAGAAAAGCTACTAGGCGTTACCTTGCTGCACTGTGTAGTTTGTTGGCATAAGTTTGTTGGAACAGCTCTTGAAAATCAGAAACTTCAACAGAGAACAGAAGACAAAACCAGTAGTAGCTAGACTGCTGTCATGTTTTGAGCACTGAGTCCAGTACAAGAAAGACACAGAGCTCTTGGAACGAGTTCGGAGGAGGGGCACCAAGATGATCAGAGGGCTGGAGCACCTCTCCTATGAGGAAAGGTTGAGGGAACTGGGCTTGTTTAGCTTGGAGAAGAGAAGGCTCCAGGGAGGAGGAGAGGTCGCTCCAGGGAGGAGATGTCTCTCCAGGGAGACCTCACTGTGGCCTTCCAGTACTTGCAGGGAACATATAAACTGGAGGGGGAATGATTCTTCACGAGGGTGGATAGCGATAGGACAAGGGGGAATGGTTTTAAGCTGAGACAGGAGAGATTTAGGTTAGATATTAGGAGGAAGTTTTTCACTCAGAGCGTGGTGATGCACTGGAACAGGTTGCCCAAGGAGGTTGTGAATGCCCCTTCCCTGGAGGTGTTCAAACCAATACCAGATGTGGCACTGGGCAGCCTGGTCTAGCAGTTGGCGACCCTGCACTCAGCAGGGGGGGTTGAAACTCTATGGTCTTTGAGGTCCTTTTCAACCCAGGCCATTCTATGATTCTTCCGTAGCAACAAGGAAAGGAAGTTTGATAGCCTATTCAGATACCCTGTTTGTGAGGGTGGATAGTGATAGGACAAGGGGGAATGGTTTTAAGCTGAGACAGGAGAGATTTAGGTTAGGAGGAAGTTTTTCACACAGAGGGTGGTGACGCACTGGAACAGGTTGCCCAGGGAGGTTGTGGATGCCCCGTCCCTGGAGGCATTCAAGGCCAGACTGGACGTGGCTCTGGGCGGCCTGGTCTAGTGGTTGGCGACCCTGCACTTGGCAGGGGGGTTGAGACTCGATGATCTTTGAGGTCCTTTTCAGCCCAAGCCATTCTATGATTCTATGATAGTGGACACTATCCTCACTACAATATTAGAATAGCAGCTAAAGCTACAGATATTTATTTTACTTATGATTCTGTGCCAGCATGCATTATAACTCACCATTCACTCAGGGACTTATACAAGCTGAAGCACATACAAAATTAACTTTGAGACACCCTAAAAGATGATTCCCTGAATAGGAAGTATTCTATCAAACAGAAGAACTACAATCCAAAGAACACAAGCAAGGACTGTTTTTCTCTACTTACCTTTTCTTTGGCTCTGAGCTGATCAAACATCTCTTGGATCTCTTGTTTCCAGTCTTCCTGAAGGGAATGGAAGGAATCTTTGGGCATTTCAAAGAAACCAGACTCTTCTATGGCGGTGAGATGGCCTAGGATACTGGCAAAGGAAGGTCGTGAGTGTGGGTCAGGATTCCAACAATCTAGAACAGGACAAAGACAAGCAACTATTAAGCATCTCTTATCAAGAAGGCTTTAGATGATGAGTGGTACTTCACTGATCCCCAGTGGCTGAGAATGGCATATACACTGTGTTACCTCATCTCCCATTTCTCACTTTCCTTGACTATTGTGTGATCATAAATCAAGTGTGGAATTTTTAAATTGTATGTGCTCACAAAGTATAGATGATATTTAAGATGCTTATACACAGTTCTTTTATCACATTTACATTGCAGAGCTACCAGCCATACTGTAACAGGATATCTATTAGAGCTCCTTCTAAAGCTAAGCTGAGTCATTATGAATCTCTTCCACAGAACTGAAAAACTCTCCTGCAAAGCAGCCTGGGCATACTTGAGTAAAATACTGGGCACCTTGAGTGAAAACACAAGATTTAAGTAGATTATGACAATAGTACATTTAGAGTTTTCTTCTTTTTAATGGTTTTTTTTTGTTATTATTTGTGAAAAATTTTATCAATAAGGCTCTTTTTTTCTCCTTTGATTTTACAAAGAAACACAGGTAAACAAGATATTTTATTAAACAATCTAATGTACTGACTTAACCAATTACAGAGCTATAGAAATACAGAATTTTAGGTACCCTTATTACCACAAAAGGCAACTCAATTCGTGATGGTATGAAAAGGTTCTCCCCTCTTACAGCGAAGGAAGCTGAACATGGAAAAAGAAATGGAAATAGAAAACACTACAGAGCAATATTTCAATCTGTGAAATCAAGATCATGTTTTTAAAAGTTATTAAATCAAAGATTTGACTTAGCAATGCTTTTGAATATGAAATTATTACTCATTCAATCCTCTCTCTGACTTCACCACTATTTCAACTCCTGGAGAAATAATAATTTACTCATTCAATATTTTTCCCTACTGGCACTTACAAAGGTTATTCTTCAACACATATCCTCATTCTTTTTAGTACTGCAAGATTCTAGCACGTCAAACTTTAACAAGAACCAAATGGGAAAATTTAACATTCAAACATTTCTCAAAGCTATGGACAACAGCTTTCGTGTACAAGTGGAAGACATTAATATGTGGGTCTCTCTCAATATGCTAATACAATCATTGCTTAGAATGGTCACTATGCTTGAGACATAAATTAACACATCAAGAAGCAAGAATAACATAAATGTTCAAAAGTTTCCTAGACTTCACTGTTGGGGAAAAAGAGCAGTATTATTAAAAATTTCTAGTGATGTCCTAAAAAGTGTTCACTTAATTCTATGGATTAAGATACATCAAGGAGCATCTGTAATTAAAAAATAAAATTTCACAAAAATCTATGCAGCTGCTGAGGCTTCTTTTTGCAGATCTTTTCTCTGCTTTGATTTTACTCTTACTGACATCTGGCATTTGGGAGCTTTGTTTTTGAAACTGCTGATATCAAGATGGTATTTAAGCATCCAACCAAGTTCCGGGAGGCATAAGCTGGAACACATTCATCTTTGTGGATTTCAAATTGTTTCTCTTACCAAAACAGAGAATGAAGGATGTTAAAAGTACTCTGAAGGTCCCCCGCTGCTGACCAATTAGCAGCAATGGGTGATACAGCTGGACTGTCAGTGGCATAAACTCTGCCTCGCTAGCTCAGGTTTTAAGCATGGCAAAGCAAACATGACCCAAAGTAAAACAAAATGCTGCGGCCAGCCAAATGCATGAATGAGTGAGCAAGATAACTATGCAGGTGGCCCGTGGCTTTTTTTTTTTCCCAGGCCTAGATCTGCCATTATTTGCACTAATGAGGACAGCCGAAACACACAAGTCTTTTCTGTGAAGAGGTAAAGTTCAGCTTTGTTTTCTCACTGACGACCACCAGAGGAGTCATTCAAAAGCAAAAGCAGCATTAGGGGAACAAGAGTTCACAGAGATGGGAAACAGTCAGTATGAAAAACAGTTCTGGTGAAGGGGCAGAGAGTAATTGTTCTTTTGTTCTCTTCTTCTCCCTGCACATGGAGAAGCCTAGCATTTCAGAGCCAAGGGTGCTTATCCCAGTGCTCCTGGGTTCAAGCACAGGCCATATGCCTCTACCCAACTTTTCCAAGAGACTGCATTATTTTTAACACCATCATCAGATACATCGCTTACGGTTAGGAAATTCAGGGTTCCTTGTTTTAGGGAGCCATGCCAGAACAAATGACCTTGGCAAAACACTATGCTGTAAGTTTCACAAGCTGGTTCCAGCTGCAGTTTCTTGCTCAAAGTTTCTTCCAACTTTCTACAGCTGCAACTTCGTCACTGTTTACTGTCCAGTAGAATATCTCCTTTTTAGCAAAACAGTATGTGAGATTTTCTACTTTAATTTAACTGAAGCCTGTCATCTACAGAAAAGAGAAGTGAAAAATACTCCAAATGCAGAAAAATCCACCAGAAACATTTTCTTCCATGAAAAATTCCTTTCTTGGGGCTAAAAACACCACTGGAGGCCACAAAACCTAAGTTCAGTGTTCAATGTCTATTATTCTATGATTCCAAATCAACCTGACAGTGGCCAGAAAGGCGTTCAAACTATGACCTCCAAATTAAGTTGAAGGTTTCAATCTGTATCAATACGTCAAGTCTTGGCATCAGTGCATTTTCACTACAAGAAAACAAGCTAGATGATCACAACAATAGCCCTCATAGTAGAAAACAGATGGGAATTTCACATATCGTTGTAAGAAAAAAGCTGTTACAGCACATGAACAGCTATGCTGGGGTCCCATAATTACCTGCAGCATCAAATAATCCACCTGACTAATCTATGCTCTGTTGTTGGTTTCAATACCTAGGGAGGCAATGCTAAACAGCATGCTAGGAACAGCATAAACCGTACTAACCATAGAGCAGGCTTACCTTCCATGAGTTTGGCAAAAGGCTCCGGACATGTGGAAGGGATTGGAAGAGCAAGCTTATTCATGGCAACACCGTAGGCTACTGCAAGACCATCAATTCCTCGGAATGGCACTTCCCCTGTTAGGAGCTCCCAAAGCAGCACACCATAACTAACAGGAAGAGAAAAGAATATACATGTTTTAAATGCATTTTAATGCATTCTTTGCTAAGCAAAAAGACAGCACATGAACCTATCAAGATGCCTCTGGTACACTGAAGAATTTACATCTTTTCTGGATAAGTTCATTGTGGCTGTCAAAGTGGCAAAGTGCTTTATTTTACCTCTTTTTTAATTTTTTTTTTTTTAAGTGAAGACTTAAAGTAACTCCAGCATGTAAATTAAAATATTTTTGGAAGTGTGCTAACATCTACACTGACATTCAAAAATGTACAATATCTCTGTCGATATCTCTGGGAAATCTTTAAGGATATTGAACAGATTTACTTGTAAAATCATTTTTCGTTCTTTTATCATCCACGTATGTTATACATGAACTAGACAGATAACCTGTGGGAACTCTTCACAATTAATATTTGACTAAATTGCAAGAGAGGAATGTGAAGAAAAAGCTTCTTATCAGAGTGAGAATGAGAACTGCTGAAATGTGAGGGCCAAATAAAGGTCACTTGAGGGGTATTTATTTGTAAAAAGCTGTGTATCAACTTTCCTTTTCTTTACTGCTAGCATTTATCAAAAACCCCAGTGAAACTGTCACGTAGTAATCCAACAATCCTAACCTCTACGTTCCTAATTCTGGATTTATGATGTGAACAGCAAGAAATATTAAGTAATATCAAGCAATAAAACCAGGAATTCTTCTTATTTGATAGTGATAGCAATAAGAGGAGAGAGGTTGTTAAGTAACATAACACAGCAGATTATTCCTCTTGAATCCTACAGTCAAAAAGGAAAAATCCATTATTAGCGTACTCACCCCCTCATCAGTCAGTTTTAAACCCAACAGCTGCACAGGAAATATTTATACTTTTGCAGTTTCTAACTTTGCTTAGGTTTAAAAACAAAGTAAAAGAGACTTCTGTAAAAATCAATTGTCCTAAAATGAAGTAATTCCATTATCTGAATGTCTTCACCTGTTTACAACATCTGATGAATTAATGACTAAACATGAATTGTAATCATTTCTCTGACTAGACCAAACCTACACCTAAAGCACTCAGGAGTCCTGCCTTACATCTTTAAGGTAACTTCTGCACAACTGCAAAATTCTTTTTCATATAACATAGTAGCTTCATTTTCTAGAGTTCAGGATACGATGCAGTAAACCATCCAAGTAAAAATGGACATTGCTAGTCAACAGCAATACATTAATTTTAAAAAGTAAAACTAACTCAGCATATTTCATTTTATGTAGGTCACTCTGGAAGTTATGCCTCCTATTTATTTCCATGGAAACTACTACAAAGAGCATAATCACGTACTGTTTGATTAAGTAAATTTTCAGCTACAAAGCACTATTTTTCAGCATCGCCACCACTATTAACTATGCATCTTTGCCAGCAATGAACAAGATGCTGTGCTCATAAAAAGCTGCACCAGTGGAGTTGACACACTGTTTCACAACTGCTTTCATGGTGCCGTTGCTAGAAAAATGTACTCCACACAGTCCACCTTTCATGCTCCCAGACAGATGGAAATCAGAAGGCACCAAACCTAGACAACTATACAGTAGGTGTGGTAGGTCAGTCTAGCCAAGACTGAAGACCATGGAGCACATTGCCTCCTAAGCACACCTGAAGATCAAATGAGCTTTTCCTTTTAAAAGCTCCCTGAATAGCTGTTCCATGAAACAGTAACCTCAGTAGCTAAAACATTCATCTGTTCTTCACGGCTTGAAGTGCCATTTGCTCTATCCATTTGGAAGCAATCATTTTTCATCACCACAATCTATTTTCGCCATCTACCCATCCCACCCCCACCAAGCCTTTTTCACTGTAACTGTTGTCACCCAAGTTGGACAATCTTATTGCTACTTTTTCCTATTTAAACGTGAGATTCCAGTTGCTGGGGATTCCATTTTTACTGCTAATATAGTTTACTTTTTGAAAACAAAATATTTTTTCTATCTATGCAACCTTTTGAACTTTTTTCCTGCATAATTCATACTTTTCATATTATAACATCCCATTGATTATTTCTTTCCATCATAGTTTCTTAATTTCTTCTTACAATAATAGTCTCACTTGAAAAATAGAAACAGGAGTTTAAGGACGTCAGATTTCATTTTTCGCCTCCAAGGATGCACATAAGGCACACTGAAAGAAAATGAATACTGGCTCAATATATATCTGTCCTGTTTAACTCTGATTGTTCACAGTACTCTTCAGTTTTGACAGTTTTGAGAGTTTTGATATAAAAAGTTGACTCTTTGGTAGTTTGTTCAATTACTTCACCACTTGTTCTGGATAAAGCAGGAATTAGAATTTCCCTTTGTGGAATTGTTAGGAAAATGCTACTGATGTGCTCAAAACGTTTCTTATGCAGAGTATTTTTTTTTAAAGATTAAATATAATCCGTCCATTTGTTTTTCTAATATGACACAAGACATACATATTGCAGGAAAGCAGTTTGTTTCTAGCAGAACCTAATACCAGCTCTTCCTGACTAGAAGCTGACTACTAGTCAGCAACTAACCAGGCTGAGAATACTGCTTCCACATAACTAGTGTCATTTTAACAAAAATCCCAAGTGGTTAAGCAACAAAAGAGGAGCTGCTGTAAAGAGTGTTCTCCATTAATTCTCAAGCAAAGGATTGGGAATTATAAAGCAAAAGAACAGAGACAGAAGAGATTTCTATAAAAAGGCCATGAGAAGAAAGAATCAATGAATTGTACTCATTCTCAACTGGGAGGAAAGCTCATTTATTTTTCCAGCATCCACTAGTAATTTTTGGACTTTAATTACAAATTGAACCATGTGATGCACACCATGTGTTCGAGTCAACTGACACTTGTATGAATAATTAACTATTTCCCAGTGATCCAGTAATCCCTTAAGCCATTTAACATCAGGTTCAATCCTACAAGTTGGATTTTGAGGAAGGAGGAGGTTGGAGGTCTGCAGGATTTCACATGTGATTTTGCCACCTCCCTTGCCAATCCGTGAACTTTAAAAAAACCCCATTAAATTCCTCTCACTGCTGTTGTTCAATGATATTTCCACTGTAGTTTCCTTTTCTGCCTTGCCCTTGGCGCAGCACCTTCTACAGTAAAGCAACTATCAACACACCAAGGAGACCCGAGCAGCAACCGAAACTAGAATATAATTTTTGCTAAGACAAAAAATTGAACTTTGTTACATTTTAATGGTAATTAACAGTACTTTTACATATTATTCAACTAGTAGTTCCAGAAATTACATGTAGTTATTTCACAACGGTGAGTTGTGTATGATTCTTTCATGTGAACTTCTAACAGTATTGCTAGTCAACAGTTACCTGCCAGGAATTGGTGTCTTGTCAGTCCTTCATTTCACACAAAAGTTTACAGAAGCCTGCAAGCAGCCAGCTGAGGATGAAAGCGCTTGCCAACAATTTATTCAAATGAAGTATTCTAGTGACCAAAGTATCTAAATCACTGAGTCCATGAAATAACTCGATCTGCTAATCAGGTATTTTTAGGTAGCTTTGGTATTCCATTCCCAAATGGAGTTTCAATTCCTAATTACTTAACTGGTCTCAGAGTAGATTAATCTTAGAAGTCTCTGAATTGAGGAACCCTAGGAACTCAGATGAAGGTTGTAAGGTTGTGCCTTATCATCTTCGTATCATATTAATAACACTACTTTCTTTTAAGCTGCACAGGTCAAAATTGAAGTTGGTAGTAAACCAAAAATTTAAAGGACATGGAAATTTGAATTTGATTCCTACAAACATCGGCTTGCTGTGCGATACTGGATAAACTGTCATATCCGTACTTCAGTTTCAGCCCAGCGAACCCAAAATGAATTCCTAACTCTCAAACACATCACTTGACTTACAAATACTGTCTGACACTTAAAGAAAACGGTAGCTTTTGTCCTCTGTGCAATGTAAGCACTAGGCTTCTGTTACACACCTAAAATTTATGGGTGCAGCACAACAACTTTCAAAGCAACACAGATTTTCACTAGCAAGATTTTCAAAGTGCCATTATCATCAACAAGCTTTACAGTAGCCAATACTGCGGTGATAGTGGTGATAGACATCAACATGTGGAAGCATTCCTCTGCCTTGTCCTGTTCTTAGCCAGCCCACCTGTAGAGTGGGGATTCTTTTTTTAAAAGAAGGTTGATAAATTATTGAAAGGAATTGTACAAATGTGTTATTTATGATGGAATAAAAGACTGACTCAGGAAATCTCAGTGCTGGCAAGCACCTTTGTCAGCAGCTACCTGCATTTGTGCAGAGAGAACACATGCACAACAAGATTCTTGTTGAAAAGCTGGGCAACAATTCAGCCAGTAGCATTATTCTAACAAGCTTTTTTCTTAAAAAAAAAGTATTGAAATAAAAGGTTCTGCAAATGTTAGGGACAGAAGCATTCCAGTTTTGCTGATGGTGCACAGACTAACTAGAAGGTGTTTTATCAGGCAGAAGGCTCCCTCAACGCCAGTGATTAACCAAGAGGTTGAAATGGACAAGAGGAAGAGCAAATCTAGGATTAAAAACAGGATTAAAAAACTTCACCCTGTTCACAGTTTCAAGTTGCACCCATGGGTGGGGAGAGGATTTATTACACACATGCATTGCTACTTTAATAAAAATCAAGTGCTTAGTCATTTCCACAATAGTAGTGATTGCACTGGCAAGCATCTACATACATGCTGCAAATACCATGTTCTTTTCAGCTTATTTAACTATGATTCAAGGTTTTGGCCGCCTCAAAGGAAGGGCTTATTCAGAAACAATATATCATAGCACTTTTAATGGTAACAACCCCCTGTTTAAGGAAAATTATTGAGAGGAATTCAACTTGTTTTCAAGGACAAGCTGCTAACTATAAAGAAAAGTGATGAAAATTTTAGAAATTTACTTCTAAGAAGCTGAAAAATATTTGTACATGATTTACAGTCTAAGTCGGTCAATTACCAAACTGAGATTTTTGCACAAATGTAGAAGCTCTTAAGCTACCCTCACAAAAATCCTGAACTGACCCTTACAATTCTTACTTTTTTATTTTTTAAATGAGGCCATATTGGAGCAGAACATCTTCTGATCTGTTCAGTATGCCTAGACTAGTACAGTTAGGGTCACAGAGGAACTGTTTTCAGCTTTCCTTCTCCCTTCCTCCCTCTTGCCCTTAAAGGCCATTCCTGACACTGTTTCAGAGGATGAAATTACAAACCAGTACTGTCAGGTTTTTAATTTCTACCAGAATTCAGAGTAAAAGTCTGGTTATTTCACTGTTCCTCCGAGATTACTAACAGGGGTTTGTACATTTAATGATAGTCTGAAGTCAATCCATACCATTACTGTGCAGAACAAGCTCACATTTATGCATAAGGCAATACATTATCTATTCTGCATAACTAAATAAGGAAAATTAGAACCCTACACCAAATATCTTCCGTAACAGCCAGACAATTCTTCCAGCTGGAACATTTCTTAACCCTGACAGATTTCATAGCACACTCACACTTTTGCAGGAGCACTGATGACCAGTGAGAGATTCTTTCTGCTCTAAAGACCTAGCCACCTCGACATTTCAATACCTCTGCCCCACACAGGAAAACAAAACAAAATTCTACCTTCTTTGTTTCAGATGTTTAGTGCTAAGTCTGTGTCTCACAGTATGCAGAAAAGTCATTATCCTAGGACAACATTATCCTAGGATTTACTGAATTCTGGATTTAATTCACTTAAGAGTCACAATCAAACTCTACTTTTGTAAGTCTGTGGGCTAATCCTTACTAAAGTAGCTCCTATCCAAAGTAGTTCCTATTCTCAAAAATCACAGTGCCTAAGTGGAAAAGACAACACACACAAATTACTAGTTATTGATCACATACTTAGATTGGCCTGCAGAAGAGATGTACTGTTTTATGCAAAAAGACTAGGAAGTTAGAAATAATTCATAAGCTTATTATGAAAGTGAAAAACATTGCATTCAAGCAGAAACCACAGGGAGAACTTTGTGAAGTACAGGGCACTTGTGTACGTATCTATTGTGACAGATTACTACAAAACTAAACGAACTTACTCTTGGTAAAACATTAAAAAATTAACAACTTAAAACTAAGCTGAAGTACTTCGTGTCTTTATGTCATCCAATAGTTACACAGAGGCTACGAATCCTAGGATGATCTGAAGGTAAATGCAAGGAAGAACACAAATTTAGAAGCATGCAGGAGGTGATCCACAAATTCCTACGGGGAAAAAGTGTTTACAATTAACACCAAAGTAGTCTCAGACTCCGGTAAATGGAAAGCCAGTGGACAGTTTTCTTAAGCCCAGAATTTTAATATTTGCTTTATCACCCATTCTCAAACAAAATAGGTTTCCTAGCAGGTCTTCAGTACCCAATCACTTAATGCCAAATCAATACCTCCACACATCGCTGCCTTTGGAGAACATGGAGGAGCGGATGACCTCAGGAGCCATCCAGGCATATGTCCCAGCTGCACTCATTTTGGTAGTTTTATGCCATTCCCTGGCCAAGCCGAAATCCGTGATCTTCAATATCTTGTTGCTCAGATCTCCATTTTCCACCTTTTCGAGTATCAGTACTGGAGAAAAGGGAAGGGAAGGGAATAAAAGGTATGCAAAGTAAGGCTAGTATTTCTGTAAAGAGGTCTTCCTGGAGATCTCTCAAAATTTAAGATTCTCCCTGAGTTTTGGTTATTCAAACATATCGCCTTGTCACAAATTATTTCAAGCTAATCTTTTCATCTGAAAAGTGAAAATCTGTCTAGCAAATAACTTCAAATTTAAATGGAATATCGAACCCCAGAGAACGTATATGTAACTATTTAATACAGTACCTAGTGTTTTTCTGTATAATAATTCTCTGCTAAGATGAAGTGAACCACTGTAACTTCTAGAAATCCAGATAAGGGAAGACGTTTCCTAATTAATCCTCTCTCAGCAAGCCAGTAATAGAATCATTTTCTTGAACTGCTTAGAGGACTTTTTTTTCTTTTAATCCAGATACACACACAGGCTGGATATACCACTTGAGTAAATGCATTAAGAGCGCAAGCTCTTTGTGTGCTTTTTTTTTTTAAAAAAAAATTCCTCATTAAAAGATTGGTGAACAGTGATAACGCACCCAGACCAAAACTTCATGAACTCTCCCATGTTACAGACCCTCTCCCCCTGCAAACTTCAGTGAGGAACAAAAGAACCACAAGGCGTAGAGGTACAGAAGCTAGCTTCGTTTGGCCCTCCCGTTCCAGCTAACTTTTTCTACTATTGTTTCTAGCAGCTGAAGAACTGTTAACAGAAATTCTCAGCAAGTCTCTCATTGATTGCAGGAGTGAACAACTTTCCTAAGATACATGCTTTAACTTTTTCTTTTAGCATGTACTGATTGTGCTTAAATAACTGGCAGAATAGTATACATTAATTTTAAATTTAAAAGCAACAATAGAGATATAGTGAAGTTGTAAAGAAAAACTTTGAAACCAACAAAGAAAACCTTGGGCTTTGGGTATGTTCTTGCTTCCATCCAGAAGCAAAAGCAACAAGTGAATCTGCCCTTCACAAGGCAGATCATACGGCGTGAATCAGCTCAATAGCAGGACAGAGGGCCAAATATCACAGTTCAGCTGTACATACCTTCCTCGAAAGAGATTATTTAAATCTAATTACCTTTCTCTGTAGTAGATCTAAGAAAATAATTAGTACTTACACAGACCTTTTGTATCCATCAACTTGTTCTTTTGTCAGATATAGGCTGTAAGATAAATTACCATAACAAAAGACCACAGAAAAGGACAATAAAAGAGCTGCATTTACTTCAAGTCCTTAATTCCTTAGTTACATCCTTGGTTCCCCTTTTATTTCCCCGTAATAACAAACTCTGCAACCTAAAATTGCATAAATTAATTTTAAGAATTATAGCTCTCTCTAGCATCTGTTTCAGTTCTCCTCATCCCAGTCAGTACTAACAGGCTCAGTTCTGACTGCCAGCAATCTCCCTAGCCTGTCAGATTTTCAAGCCCGAAGCCTCAACTCTCCCTCCTGCATTCACTCAGTTTTCAATGAAGTATCTTGTAAATAGGTGAAATATCAATTCCTTTCAGTTTCGCCCTTAATCTCCTTTACGGTGAACACAAGCCAGGTTGCTAGGACACCACACACACATTTCATTCTTGCAGATCAATATGGCCTCTTTCTTGTGAGCTTGATACATAACCAGTTACTGCCTCTCATTTAAAGCTTTTAGTACAAATCCTCTTCTGCAAGTACTATATATTCTGCACTTATTAGAATCTAGCACAGAATGCAGCACAGATAAGATACTCCCCACACTTGCAGCAGTTGCAGAGTTAACTTACCTACCCTACTATCTGCAAATAGATGTGACCACTCAGGGCAGAACTGTTGCTAGATACAGTTATTTTTGATAAGTCAACAAAAACATCCAGATAGAGAGCATCTATACCAAAAACCCCAGCTAACCTACCTGTTGATTAGCAGCAAATCACTAACACGGTGTTTGTTGCCCAATGCACGTGCAAAGCAAAGCACCGAGGCTTAAACTAAGTTGTTTAACTTTACATGAGGGATATCTCATGGAACGTGTACGATGGAAATAATAACCCAGAAGCACTACATAAATTTACATATGTTTCAGGAACTGAAATTGAATTCCTTTGAATTTGTCCTTCAGAAAATAAGCGCTTGCCAGTGAGGAATTCATACAGCTCATGTGAACCCTGCTCAGCAAGCCAGCCCTTCCATATCACAAGCTGTCCCAGCTGAGAGAACAAGGAAGGAATGGATCCAAATAGGCCCTTATAACTCCTAGCAACATCTGCCCTTGATCAGGCAGTCATGAAGACAAATGCACATCATTTAGGTATGTCATTTGCACTACTAGAATTTTAGTAATAACTTCATGACAAGGACTCTGAAGAATCATTACTGTTAATGATTCAGTCCCACCGTTTAACTTCTTTAGAGCCAGCAAAATGCTAGTCCTGAAAGACAACAGACAATGAAGACACTTTAGGGCTGAGCTTAAAGAGATGCCAACGTACAAACTAAATACTGGGCCTCCTCTTATCTAGGTAATGAAGATTAGTCTTCTTTCTCAGAAATGAGAATGCCTATTGAGATTCTCACATACCCTTTAAGAATACCTACTGTGCCTTCGAAGAAGTGCCAAGGATACCTTCACATCAGCCTCTTGTGAGAAAGCTGCCTGAAGTACTGAGAAAAGTATGCATCACACAGAGGTGAGTTAGGTAATGAGTTAACATTTATTGTTGACAATAAGACAGACTAACAGGAAGAAAAGTGTAAAGCAGAATAAATACAAAGACCATTTGACAGGACTCTGGTGCAGTCCCTAGTCATTCTGTCTGACGTGACAGCAAGCCAATGAACTATGTATTACCAGAGCTGAGAAAATCTGTCTTTTACTGTTTCCAGTACTTTTTGACATGACTGCTCCATGGAGCTCTAGACAGTGTAGGATTAACAGCTCAAAGGACAGAGTTAAGACCGCTGTTGGTCTAATGAGACCTTTAAGGACAGTTCTAAAGGTGGAGTTTCACATTAGAATATTAAAGTTTTACTAGCAACTCAGGAATTTTCACTAGCACGCTTAGGATTGGGATGATACATGTCTAGGTCTATTTTGTGTCCATAGAGAAGTAGTCACTGCACTGAAAACATCAAAGCTTAAAGCTGCAAGTTTTCTTACTGAAGACCGCGCTAGTTCACACAACAGTGGTTGGTTTTGACCAGGCAAAACAGAAGTGTAAATGGATTCTGAAGATACACAGACAAACTAAAAACATACAAATTAAATGCTAGTCAGGTTTCAACTCTGCCATGAACTATAAAACCAGAAAAGGGCGGAAGGCAAACGATGAACATTTTTGTAGAGACACAGTTCTGTCTTGCATACATGAAAGAGATGCACACCTCCCATAGCTTCACATTCAAAAGAGGGATTTTGTCACCTTCGCGCTCCATTCCTTCTATCCCCACAGATGATTACAGTGAAAGTTAGCTTGAATGGAACAAACTCAGATCATCTCAGACAGTAGTCTTCCCAGGCTCCCATCATTACCTGAAGTGACAGCCTCTCCAAAAAGGGCTTTGAAGCCTAAATCTAATATACATACCCCAAATTACTCTCTACAGAAGCCACTTATGACTAGAGGCACATCTGTGTCAAGTTCCAGACTCAAACCGTGTGAATCTCTTCTCAAGGGCTGCTATAAGCAATTTCAATTAAAGAATCTTCAGCATTGAAAGACTTGGAACATCAGATGTTAGACAGCCATCTGGTAAAAGTCACTGTACTCATAGCTGCAAGATTGTCAGTGCTCTGAAATTCTTTTAATTAAAAGTTTCCAGAAATATATTATTCTATTAGAAGGACAGCTGATCTAAATCAGAATGGTATTGTTGTTAAATTAGTCTTAAATAAAACCGTCCTTGGTACCACATTGGCAGCTGGGATTCATAGTTCATTGCATTTCGCACTACCTGCATTAACGATCAATGAAACATTTGAAAAGTCAATGGTAGATATCTTTGTGAAATGCACAAAACCTTTCTGCAAGAAGGAACTCATTTTCAGATATTAAACAGCTGTGTTTTCATTACTCATGCATCTACCAGAAACAGATAAGATAGAGATACAAAGGCAGTGAAAAGGCAGGGGTACGCAACTTGATATCATTTAATCAACGTACATGTAAGAATTCTGCCTGCATTGTCAGAATTCCCAAAGAGGGCTAGATAAGCCACATCTAACACATCAATATTCACTTCTGCTTCTACGCTGTCACAGTAAGCACAAAATTGCCAACCAAACTGAACTGGGAATATTCTCAACTTTACGTTAGCGTTCCATCCCAAATAACTGCAGTGTTGCTATAATCGTAATTCTATTTAACTCAGTTCCTTACTATTACATGTTTTTGTTCCCTCTAATTATCCCAGAAGCACTAATTGGTCCAAGTCTCCTTCCTTCTGCCACAGAAGTACACATTTCTATCCTTCCTTTTGTTTTCTTCAGCTCTCTCACACCCACTAACTCTTCCACAAACACTTCTCTATATAAACAGGAAAATATTTTCACTGAATCTTTCAAGCTGATTGCTTAAATATTATAAAGCTTTATTTAGGTTCTAAGCTGCTCACTTTACAAAACCTCAGTAAGACACCTCCTATTTTTCATCCTGCACTATACTGCCTCCAGTATGTATGAAAAGAGGCATGTTACTTTCACAGAAGGAAATTTTCACAAGGTTTTCCACAAGAGAAATTAAGAAAATTATCTTTGGCAACAGTAACAGCTACTGTTCTAATTCTCTTTTATTACAACAGCAGAAGGCACCTATCAAACACAAACTTCCCCTGGAAGGCAGTAACAGTCATTTTTTTTTCCCTACTTGTTTCTTTTGGGAGAGTTACTTTGTTTTTCTTTTTTTACTTTTGGACCACTAGAATAAGTTGCTTTTTCACTCTTCAGCAGGCTGAAGTACAGGAAGGAGCGGGTGGGAAAAAATAAATACTTGCACCAATCCATTTGCTAGTAACATCAAAGAACTGGTAGGAAGTGGCTCCTCATTTCATCCCACGGTCAAAATTCGGCGGCAGTGTAGCAAAACAAGGTTATATCATCTCTTTTTCTGATTTTTGGTAGTGCTGCACAGAACACACCTTCAATTATGCTCAAGTTCATTATCACTTCAAAAGCAGTGTTCCAGGAGAACTATTGCAGAGTCATCGCTTATAGTAAAAAATAACACATTTTTAGAAATGGAAGTAGAAAAAGCATCTCCTGCACACCAAGAAAATAGAGTAAAAATCCTGACTTGAGAGAAAACTGATTAAGACTCAACAAGGAAAGTAAGATTCCCTTGTGCTGCCACATGGTTAACCAAACTCCCCGTCACCCCAACACTTTGTGACACAGCTCTATCAGCAGCTTCCTGCTCCCTTCCCCAGTGCATATTATTAAGAAACAGGAGAGAAATCAACAAATAGTTTCTTTCATGGTCCAGCTTACAATTCACTCCAAATTATTTGCCTGTACCTGATGCTACTCAGTCTGGCAAATGAGAATAGAAATCTACCAGCCAAGGAACATCAAGTCTGATGGGTTGACAATCATTAAGTGAAGGGAGGTTAAAAAAAAAAAAAAAGAAACAAGGGACTGAGTACAATGAGAATTAAAAACATACAGGAAGAAATAAAGAAGGAAGCAGGCTAGAAAACCAGGATCTCTACTCTGGGGGTAGGGAGGAAAGCTGGTTTGTTGTCTATGATACACTGGGATTATCACTGATTTAATGGATGATTGATGGCTTCGTATTTAACCTCCGTATATAACTTTTCTCCAACAAAGACAACACAAAATTTTAGTGCCAGCATACTTGTCACTCTTAAATTCTACAGCTCAGGCAGATCATGAAACAGCAGAACTAACTAGTGACAAAACAACACTAAGCTGTGCGTCCCACTGTTATATTTTGAAGTCATCTTCGTTAAGTCCTCATAGCTGTTGAAGAGATGCCTGCAATTAACAGTACCGCTGACATGCTTGAACTTTGTGCTGTACTGTCTTGGAAGCACTATCATCTGGTTACACAATCTAAGAGCTAGATGGCAGCAATAGCAGTGGGTGGGTGACACCAATGAGGAAAGGTTATAAATAAGATCAGAATATCATCTCTGTTATTTTACTTGATGCAGAACTATTTAACTGTAATAGTTAAATCACTAGTAGCCATCCAACTATTTGCAAAGACTTAATGAAGTTTATTCCCTAGTCTCCCACGCCCTTATCTGGGCTCATGCTACGTTTCTCCTTTATTCTCACTGCTTCACTATATCTATTCCTATTTTGTTAGGTTGTAAAGTGAGAAGACCACTACTTAAGAACTCCAAGGCTGAAATAAATGACAGATGAACTTAAATAGAAAAAAAAATAGAGCTACTTACACAGAGTCATTCTCGAAATAGTACCATGAATTTTTGCTGCAGTTAGATGTTTCCACCATTTCAGAGAAACTCAACCACCTATACAGACACAACAGCCTAGTAACAGAATTCTTCCCCCCAACAGGCCTTTGTTCATCTATGCACATCTGACTCACTGTTACTCTATGATCACTGTTTTTGACAGCAGTAAAGGTCAGCAAGCAGCTACAAAGGGGAACTAATGCTTACCCTGTAATAGCTGGAACGTGAAAGACTCCTGCTGCAGTTGAGCACTCATTGTTAGTGGGGATATTGGACACATTTTATTTCTTGCTCTATCATGCAAACAGAATAGATCACTGTGGCTTCACTTAACAAAATGCAAAAAAAAAAAACAGAAGTTTTATCAGATAGCAGATCAGCCTCAAGCCATTCATTTCCTCTATTTAGATAATTCACGAACTACAAGAAATATCAAATGCCAGGTGAAAGTTTTTCAGAAAGAAATGAACAGAGTAAAATCCTTAAGGAAAACGGTACTGTTTCATTCTGAGCTCTTAAATGCACAACATAACCAAAGTTTCAGTTTGAAAGTCACAAGACTTTTCCACTGAAGGATTTAAGAGCAATCCACGTCCCTATAAGGAAGCACTGCCATAAAACTTCTCTCTGTCAGCAATACAGCAGAAGTGTCCTCAAGTGTAAGAATTGAAGGAAACAGGATATTCTGATTTCTTTTCCAAAGGAAATTCCAAAATTACACCCCCCCCCAAAAAAAAAAAAAAAAACTTTACACAAGTTTCAGAAGTCAGTTAAAGTCTGGCTGAAGGTAAACCAGGGGGGAGAAGTCTGATTAATATTAAAGGATCCAATCCAGACTCTCTCACCTAATCCATGGCAGAACATGCCAATACACTACATGAAACCTTGTCTTGAACGAAAGCTCTTCACTCGACCTTGTGGGTTTTCAAATGACTTGTTTTCCAGACTACAGAATACAGTTATCCAAGCTAGAACAGCTCTGAAGGCACTTTCTGAAAAAATCCCCTCTGAGCAGAGGCTCCACAAACACAAAGGTTATATGCTACACTTAAATTTGATTTTCCTCTCTGACACACATGCTGGAATTTCACCATTAGGGCAGCCAATTTCAATTTAAAATATTTTTGTGCTCATCTCCCTACAGTCTAGGTAGAATCTTCACTTTGTCCAAGTCCACTTGACTGTCTTACAGATCTATTTTCAGTCCAAACATTTTCAGCTACTGTAAGGCTCTGAAGTTCATTTCAATGCAGTATTATTTTTATTCTGGAGACCAACTTAGAAAAAAAAATGACAAGTATCTTTCATCTCTTGTATTATTTTCACTTTTATCTGACAAAAGTTAGAAAACTCCACTACACTCCGAAGAAATGCAAGACATTCTGTCAATTCTTCAAGGCTCTTATTTAGAAAGTACTACAGTAATAGCAAGCATTCAGTACAGAGCCATAGTACTAGAACAATCCTTATCTGAACAAGAAAATTACCTATAGATCAAATGAAAATGCTTTTGCATCGAAGAGGATGGCTTCGTTGAACTTCCTATGATTGTTCCAGTCCCACTCTCCCCTCCCATAAATAAGCAAAACTTCCCAAGATAAATTCCAGCTCAGATGGCGTGGGGGGAGGGAAGTGCATGTCAGGTAACTAGAGGAAAGGACAACCTCAGTAAATTTCTTCACGTTGCTGCATCCTCTGAGATGCATGGTCTCAAGAGTCAGAAGACAGCTAATAAATCTGCAGTTCGACTAACAGGACAAAAAAGCGGTGTCATTGGAAGAGGGACAAGGAACTAAGATTGCTGGGTATTATTTTTTTTAATTATTAAATCCTATTGGCAGTACAAAGGCATCTTGTCTTGAGTACAGAACTAAGCTTTTGGGAAAGGATTTCAAACACTCGCTCCAAAATAAAATCTTCTATTGTAGTGGCTTGCCAAAATTTAAATTGTAATTTTAGCTGTACCCTCCACTGTCAGCCTGCACAGCTTTGCTTCACAAGTATCCAGATAATGAGCAATCTGCTCCTGATCCCACATTCAAAGTACTTAAAGTGATTAACAGATCTGCACGTGGACCGAGTCCGGGCTTTCCACATGCAGCCTTCACCTACCTTCTGTTGGGTACTCTGTTATACATTTCAGAAGGAGTGCATCTTTATTGTCTGTTTGCAGTGCAGAAGGTTAAGTGTTGCTGCGTAAGATCCTGTACACCACAGAATTCAAGTCCTGCTCAAAATTCTACATCTTAGAAGGCAAATCAAATAACATAATTATTGCCTCTAACTAATAAGGAAATATTTTCTATTATTAACCGTTATGTAACATCACATTAAAATATATATGCACACACTTTGGAAGGAAAAGCATTTTAATTATTGGCTATGTGAGAGTTCAGTAAAGCCATAAAGCTGGCCAACTGTCTTCTTCTATCAACCTAGAAGAGGTGATGGATGTGACAGCACAGCAGTTCTCCGATTTTAAGCCGTGCAGTATAGTAACTGTAAAGAGCTAAAGCATAAGGGGGAGGGGATAGGAAAGGCCTCCAGAGCCATAGTATATTTAGAACCCATCCTTTCTCCTAGCCAAGCTGAAAAAGTCTCATCGCCTTAGTGATCCAGTAAAAAACACTTTGAATACTCCCAGAGAACACTCAAGTGACTTTACTGGAAAAATGGTGCTGTTTGACTCTGGTTTCAGATTAAATCCTACCACACTGCTTACATCGGAACAACCTTCTTGTTCAGGCTTGGATTATTTTACTCTTCATTATCAGTTAAATGCTCCAAAGAAAAATATAACATCTGTACCCAATACAGTACTTTGCCAAATTGTATCAATTTAAAAGCTTGCAACAAATCAAGTATAAGAACAGTATCAGGCAACAGTAAAAAAAAAAAAAGAAAAATAACCAACAGAAACAACAACAACACAATACAAAACAAGAAAAGCACAATCCCATGAATGACATTCACATTAATTGTTGCTCAAGAGACCTTCCGAAAAGAAGTTTAATAATAATGTTGGTTCAATAGGAGTCATTTCCAGACAAACAGAAACATGAAACTAATGATGGGAAAGGAGCACAGAGCTGTTTTGCTTTGGCTTCAATTAAGACATCTCTATGAAGCAATCAATAAATACCAAGTATCATTAATTCCCGGAACAGATAGATACTCCACAACCTAGAAGGTAAGGGAGCCCAAAAAACTCCATAGGCAGCAGCAAAAACACACAACTAAAGTTTTTGTTTTTTTTTTTTAAATCAGACTTTAGTACAAGCATTAAGAGAAGCATATTTCCGCTAATCCAAACAAATGTAAACTGGTTCAGAGATGCCCAATCAACACAAAACTAGAGCTGACTACAGTAAAATCCAGACTTCCTTAAATACTGCAGCTTTACATTAAGCTGAGTAAAAGAAATTGCCAGCTGTGAGAAAGAGGGCACTCCTGCACTGTTGCACAAGTCCACATAAGACAACAGCTCATACCTTCAGAAGAGCTCCCGAAGACCATCAGAAAGCTGTGCACTTTTTGAGGCGTTAGATTTTTTTTTTACTTCTAAATTATACTCTTTAACCAGAGTGAGCTACAAAGCAACACGATGAAACATTAGGCATGTCTCTCAGTTGCCAGATGACCATAGTTACATCAGTCACACACTATGTGAACGATTACTAACAAACAAACAAAAAAATCAAATCAATATATCATTTCACAACGTAAAAAAATCAAGGGCAACATCTTTTCCTAGGCATATACCCGAACAGGAGAAACAACAGGAAAGCCTAATGTCTCATCCCTGGAGGTGTTCAAAGCCAGGTTGGATAGGGCTTTGGGCAACCTGATCTAGGAGGAGGTGATCCTCCTCACAGCAGGGGTTGGAACTAGATCAACTTGAAGGTCCTTTTCAACAGAAGCCATCCTGTGATTCTATGGCTGTTGAGGCCATCGTTCACACGCATCCCACAACATCTTTGCAGCAATTATTTAACATAGTTCAGTTGGAAGGGACCTTCAAAGACTATTGAGTCCAACTGCCTGACTACTTGAGTGCTAACCAAAAGTTAAAGCCTCTTACTGAAGGCATTATCCAAATGCCTTTTGGACACTGACAGGTGTGGGGCATCAACCACCTCTCTTGGAAACCTGTTCCAATGTCTGACAGTCCACACAGTAAGTTGTTCCTGCCGTCCAGTCTGAACCTCTCCTAGCATAGCTTTGTGCCCTTCCTGCATATCCTATCAGTGGTGACCAGGCAGAAGACACTAGCACCTCTCCCTCCACTTCCCCTCCTCAGGAAGTTGCAGAGAGCAACGAGTTCACCTCTCAGTCTCACTTTCTCCACACTGGACATCCCAAGTGACCTCAGCCTCTCCTCATAATGCCTTCCAGCACTTTCACTGTTCTCCATTATCAGCAATTCTTTACAGTGCCCCTGAAACACTGCAGGAATCCCCAGTTTAAGCACAGTAAGTGTTGCAATAAGCAAAAACTTAATGGCAGAAATATTTCCCTCAGTTACTAGTAAATGGAGCTACACTATCATTTGCCACGCATAGGCAGCAAGTCTGTAAATCAGCTAGGCTGAAGTCACACAAGATTTAACTGAAGGTTTCCAGCCGCAACACAAGCAGCTAATCCATTCACAATTTTTAACAACCAAAGCAAATTCCAGAAATCTGTTTGAGGAAGCAGAGGAATATGTGGCACAACTGGGATCCTACCTTGTATCTCAAAATGACCCAGAACTTTAGTACAGTGTTCAAAGCAGATTGGATTCCCAGATATGGGATTTCAGAAAAATTTTCAAATCTATATACACATAAGCTGCACCATGCTGCGATTGACACCACAGTGACCATTTTGCAGGCTGGGACCCAAGGATTTACTGTTATCCAAGTAAGCATTCTTCTCCCTTATATAAGGAACACTAATGAAATCAAATGATGTAATTATAAGTCATTATACATTATGATAGTTTCTCAGTGCATGTTTTTGTTACCCCTTTTTCATACCTGGAAAACCTTTAGATCTGACAGAGGCTGCATTTAGCTTGCCATTAGCAGTCTGGCCATCAATAAGCAATTATGAAATATCCAAGACAATTTTGGCAACCTTCTGCAAATCAAAGTCACACCAATCTAACTGAAACTACCCTAGAATCAGAAACATATACCAAAAAGCAGCTACCTAAATCAAATGCTGTATCTTGTGATCTTTCTAATAATTTAAGGCTTTTTCTGTCTTGTCATAAAGGAATATGCATCAACTTTAAAATAGACTATTACCAAAATTAAGGAAATCATCCTCAGTGACGATTCACATTTCAAAGAGCAAGATTACGCTTAACTTTTGATTCTTCAAGAGTAAGGTTGTTTGCACTGGATATGTTAAAATTATTTTAATAATTGTTTGATGAGAAAAGCAAACAGGAAGCTGCTGACAGAAGTCTCTCAAAGTACAAATCAAGTTGATTGATGTGGGAGCAACACAAAAAATAATGCAGATGGAGGTCATCCTAGCTTCCCAGAAATTCCACAAAGCCATTCTCATCTTATTGCTTCAAAAGAAATTTCAGAAAACCAGATTTATCACAGCTCTGTCACAGATGGTCAGCTACCGAAGCCAGCAGATCAGAACACAGATGCTGAGGTACACTTCCTGCGTGATGGGGGTTGAGCCTGCTCATATCTGTTCTACAGTTCCACATGCACAATTTGGAGAAAGCACTTAGTATCACAACACTTGGTTATCTTTTTCTTAGGACAAACTACCCTGTATGAAACTACACACAGCAGCAGAGAAAAATGGAAAGAATATTAGCTAGGTTTTTAAAAGTTTAAAACAGCGTCACTTCCAAAAAATAAGAGAAACTCTTTCCATTCTTGTCTACAAAAACAGGGGATTTCATGTATAAAATTGTGTTTTTGTTGCTTGGTGGGGTCAGAAGTATCTCAAAGTATTCTTCTGCATATCGGAATTATTTCACAGTCTTTCCTTTTTTGACCCAGCTTCACAGTGAAGATAACAATTAATATTCAACTAAAGCAAAACATTTCCAAAACGAAAACATCTCCTCACAGAAACCTACTAACATATACTGAAAATAGTAAGACTGCAGCATGAAAGCACCTGTTACATCTCTCAGAAAAGTAGTTGCACTCACTTAGGAATGCTAAAATAAATAATTTTTTTTTTTTATATGAAGTAAACTGTCCCCCTACTTCTTTGAATTCCCAATGTCACAACTGCTTCAATTAGAATTGCCTTCAGGTATAACTTATATGATCTGAAATAACAACACATGAAATTAATGTATTGCATTCTATTCAACAAAAGTTGTAAGATTACTGCCATAAATTTCATCACCATACTATTGCATTCAGAAAGGTATACAGTTCTTCGGAATCTGTTAACCACAGTACAAGTGATGAGAACATCAGCACAAAGACTGATGCTTTGGGGAGACAAAAAAAAAACCAGAGAAATCAGAACTACGAGCTAAAAGCACCATTAGCAACATGTAGCATGTCCACAAAATCTGATAACTGTAGAAGTGTAGAATCTCATAACGTGAGGGAAAGCACAGCAGAGCAGCAAGGTCCTAGGCTGCAGCAAGCGAGGATTTGCTCAAATGCAACAGCCATGGGCACAGAAACAAAGGAAAGAAGCTGCTTACCTTCAGAAGACCTCAGGTATGCAGAGATCTCCAGCAAGATACTCTCACCTCCCCTGCCAACCTTCAAGTGAGGTCTGGGAAGGGATGGATCCTGGCTCCAGCCCTTCCAGTCACTCAGGCACACTGCATGCAACTGAGCTCCCCTGGGTTGGCCCTGCCTTCCCACCAGGTGCTCAATCACATGTTCAAGCTGTGACATAGCATTTCTGCTACAAACCTAAAAAGCCACCTTTAATCACCTCTAAGAGTATACTCAGGCAGTATAAAAGGCTTGATTTTACTGTATGGACTATTTTAAACTATATTAATCTCACAGCTTTTGTCAAAAAGATTACTTTTATCTCACTTTCCTCTCACAGAAGGACCAATCAACTGAGGCCAAATCGATAATTCACCCAGCATAAAGTACTCAGATGTCCTTAAAATAGTTTCACTATGCTTTACACAAAGCATTACTCACATTCATTTCATAGCACTGACAAAGGAAATCCATTTGGGTAGAAAGTACAACACTGAAGAATTACTCAGCAAATTACATTGAAGTGCAAGAAGCAGTAATAGCAGTGCAGACTTGAAAACTGCTCTGCCAACATACATTAACCAGATCCTGATAAAACTTTCCTCTGTGATGCCATCAGATGGAGCAAGAGGTTTACATTAAGCATTTTTTCTTCTCAGAAAAGACCAACAGGAAGAAAGTAATTTACGAATGGATAGGGATCCCAGCACTGCAACAAGGAATGAGATAACTAATCACATATTAACAGCATTGCCATGTAATATTCAGGTCACGTTGCCCTGGGATTGGACTTGAACTAGTTGCAAACCATCCTTGATTTTAAAATTCTGACTGTAGTTTAAAAAAAAATAAAGAACAATGAATGTTTTAATTCCTAGGAACAACTGTTTAGAGACCATCACTCAGCTCTATTAGCATTCTTATGAATAGAAAAAGGCTTAACAACTGTATAAAACTAATAATCAAAGCTATAGCAGACTCAAGAGATTTTCAGAAAGCTAGAGATTTGATTCTCAGGATACCACAGACTTACCTTGCTCCTCCTAGTAGGTGATGAGGTGAACACCTCCAAAGAACAAGAAGGAAAGGACGACCAACTCGACTGAATCAGAACTGCTGGGCTTCATTCTGAGCTCTGTCCTTACCTCTTTCTTTGACCTTGGACATGCCACTTCCCTGCTAATCTGTGCCACTCTGTGGAACGCAAATAGCAGCTTTTATAAAGCATTTTGCCAAAGTAGCATGAATACCCTCAGCAAAATCTTAGTGCTGTGCAAAGAACAACCATATTTTGCTGAGACAGCTAAAAAAAGAGCAAAAACGCTGTTGCTAGTTCTCTACAGCATTAGTTAATGGGCATTATTCCTCTAACAATGCTGGCATATCTAATGCTGGCAGACAAATAGAAACAGCTTGATTATTTACAGCACTTCACTGAAACCAGCAGGACTGCCCTTTTTGATCTTAAGCATTACATACTGAACACTTTCCTGTGGCCAGAAACAAGACTCCAATCAGATGAGAAAGATGAGAAAGGGAAACGCCAAAACCTGTTCTAAACACAATGATGTTTCCTTCAGTAGGCATTCCCTACTGCTTTTTTTTTTTTTTTTCCTCCTATAGCTCCATATTTCCATTATTTAGAAGCCTCCACACTGGGAGAGGCCTACTAACAATTCTGTAGCAGATGTTCAGTGGAGCACTGATATGCAGGGGAAGAGGCAAAGGCTAACAATATCACCAGATGAAAAGAAGAAAGAAGTCAGATGATTCTGTCAACAGATTAAAAAAAAAAGATTAATTTCTTATTTAGAAAGAATTGAGTCTCTGGAATCAAATGCCAAGGAAAAAAAAAAAGATTCATCCCCTCACAGCAGAACTGAACAGGTTTCCTGGGTTATCCTCTTTCTATCCTGTAGTTACATATCTAACATGTGAGCCAGTAATTGCCCTGGAACACTCATCTCCCAGACTTGCTGCGAACTGACATTCAGCAAAAGAATTTCAGATCTCTAAAAATAAGTCACAGGTGTGCAATCTGTTCTATAAAGATTTTATATGCTCATTTCCTGATAGCATCCAGCAATGAGAACAGCCAGTTCAGAACCTCAACTCCAAAGTTTACATTAAAATCCTAACTCAAATGAACATTGCTTCTAAAATTTACAGGATACTTTCTACACTGTAAATGCATTAGGATTACTTAAAAAAAAAGATCTAAGATAACAAAAATGTCAAATACATTAAGAAAAATTGTAGAGCAAAAATAAGATGTCTACGTTTTTGATTAAAAGGAAAACAGAAAATCACTACGGAGAGTGTTTTTGACTGGGAAAATCTCAAGGAACTACATCTCCCGGAATCTCCAAATAATCTCACAACATTCAGTCTCCGTACAAAATGGAGTTACCTCCTAAAACAGTCAAAACCTTCTATTTTTTACTATGCCATTCAAAACGCTGAAAAAAAAATTGAGACTTTTTTGGGGTACCTACTAGTTGAGTCCACAGATAAAACCGCAATACTTCAGATTAAAAATGATAATTTCAAATCTTTATATGTAATTGGGTAATTCCTCACTTGCATTAAAGTGTTCATCTGACTTATTTCACTGTTCAAAATGTAACACAATTATTTTTAGAAGGTTCAGCATGAAGTATTGTCCTTGCACAATCTGTACCTGCCTGAATACAGGCATGCATCCGAAAGTAAAGCGTTCTCTCATTTTCTACTACTCTAGCCGGAAATCTGACTTTAAATAAGTCAACTGTTCCTTCCCACTCCCCCCATCTAAATCCCTAACTCTCACACTGATGACTCCTGCAGCTTCAGACAGTCAGCACAAGTCCAAGCCAGCAGGTGGTTCTTGAAGATGACATGTAAAAGAATCATACAAGTACCTATTACTAAACCTAGGCAGTACAAATCAGTAGATCAATACAGCTCATGCTCTCACGGCAGCTCTAGAGCAGTGGTAGATGTTCAGTACATGACTGAAGTTGCCTGCGAGAGCCCTTTCCAAGATCTGGCAAGCAGAGGCTGTTCCTTCTGCAGAGACGCATTACTGCCTATCCAGTTGGTGGGTGGAAACTTGTGCAAAAAAAAAAAAAGGCAACAAGCTTGTAATTCTTCAGCCATAAGGCTAATAACTTAATTCATTCTCAATTACCCACAGCAACGGAAAAGTTAAGTAAATCAGAAAAACACACCAAATGCAAACAATATATACATTGTAATGCAATAATCTAATAATTAGAAATTCTCCCCCTCTCTGCTCCAAACATAGAACACCCTGGAATGCTTCGATAGGCATTCTCATTGATTATTCCCTTCTAATTGTCTCTTCCCAAATGAGGAAAATTCCAGCACTGTACTTAGCAAAACCTTCCACTTCTCACTGAACTTGTGCTGCACTGTAAATCTTAAGTACTGCTGAATCACTATGACAAGAGACTTTTTTTTTTTCCTGCCAGAACAGATGCTTTCTAACACCCAGATCTGAGTTTGGTTGGCAATCCTGTGTTCCAGTGTCTCTCTCATTTCACTGGTACTCTGTTTGGTACATCTCCCTTTCACAACTAGCAGTCTCCAGTCTGAATGAAACGGTGAAAATCCAGGACATAACAGCATGTTATTTTAGAATTAGCTTTCATTCTAAGCCTCAAAAATGTTCAGATACTAAGCAATCAAGTCCTAACAGCCTGCTAGTGAAGTAAGACAGTAAGTGTTTGCTTAGGTAAGGAGAAAAGGCCTAACTCTTAACTTAATTATTTATTTTTCACAGATGAAGCCAGTCTTTCCTTAATCAACCCAACCACTCAATCTTTTTTCTCCATTTATCAACACATACTGCCACTTGTAAGGGAAAAAGAAAGTTTAGATGTTAAGATTGCCTTGATTTTTCAACAAAAAAGGAAACTTCAGTGGCATAATAATATAGAAATTAATTTGAAAATTCATAGTTCCTATTTTCAAACTCACCAACAAAAGTTAATAATATTTGTGGTGATGAATTTACATAGATAGTTCTAATGGAAAAAAAAAGATTTAAGGCCAAAAATGTGTAGGGAGATTCTGCACCGACTTGAAAATTATAGCACTGTAATGGTTAATGCTAGCTCTAGCAAATATATTTAAGACATTAAAATTCCCATTTGTCAGAACCCTCTGCTAGATGTTACTGTCCTCAAAGCAAAGGAGGGCATGTGCCTGCATCTCAGCCGCCCATTTCATAGCACTTTCTTATTAATTCAAGCCACAAATAAAAATGGATTAGTACTAACACATCTAACTAAATCACTGCAGTTTACATGCAGATAGCTGATTTCTTTCACCATCTAGACAAGACATAAGCACAGGGAAAGGCCAAAGCCAAACAGCTGCATCCTGGCAACAGGAAGGGAGATGATCTTCAAGCCACAGCAGCAGTTTTCTCTCACATTCGTAAATAATGGTTCTGTGTGTGCATTTGACTTCAAGGTAAAGTCTGGGTGAAAAAAAAAAAAAAGATACACTACCAAAAAACCTACCTCAGACTGAGGACAACAATACTATTACCTTCATGGACTAGAATCCAGAATCATAATTACAGATGCTCTAATCCATGTAATTTAATGGGTCAGCTGCATGCCATGTAAAACACCACAAACATCAGCTCTAGACTTTGGTGTACTGGTTCATTTCATTTACCTGAATTAACGTTTCTGTCAACACTAGCTCTGTGAGGGACTGGGAGAAGCTCCCACTTGGTAGAGATTATCTCCCATAACGGAATTAGGCTTATATCTCATACATACAGCAAAATATAGCAAGGAAAATAAAAGCTTGAGAGCATTAATCTTTTCAGAACCTTTATCCTTCAAAAAAGTAGAAAGAAGGTGCACAGTTTAATCTCAAAAGCTCTTTTGAACACACCGGAGTCTGCTGAAGTGCCAGAAGAACTAAGACATTGTACATACGAGAACTACTACAGAAGCATACTCCAATTACAGTTATCCAGTCACTTAAGTTGCTTCCATGAAGTGAAAGCATTTACATGTTTTCTGTGGTCTGTAGCGCCATACTGTAGACAACTAAACCCCTCTGGGATTAAATTAGAGGATACAGTGGTTCACAAGAAAGAATTCCTAAATTAGCATTATTCCCCTCTCTTCTATACACTATTTCTTTCTGAAAATTTATCCCAGCACCCTCGCTGTTCAGTGTATAGCACTTACTGTTGCTGGATTTCAGGTCACGGTGAATTATAGGAACAATTGCTTCCTCGTGCAGGTAGTTCATTCCTTTTGCAATTTGTACTGCCCAGTTCACTAAAATGTCAGGAGGTATCCTTTTACCAGACAACACTCTATTTAACGATCCTCCACGGGCAAACTCCATGATCAAGCAAAGATTAGGTTCCTTCAAACACACGCCCCTAAGGGCAATGATGTTGGGATGCTTTAACATTGCAAAGAGCTTGGCTTCTTGGCGGACATTCTCAATGGTCTGGCTGATGTCCTCATCAGGGTCATAGCGAGCTGCCTTGACAGCAACCTCATCTCCTATCCACACAGCTCGATATACTTTTCCGAAGCCACCTATGCCAATGATTTCCTCCAGAACAAGTTCTGAGAAGTCGATCTCCAAGACTAGGAAAAGAGGAAAAAAAAATGATGTAAATGCTTAGCAACTATGCAGCCTGTGTATTAACTTAAGGTCCACGTTGCCCAACCTCACCCTTATCCTTATAAGATGGGCCAATTTTCTACCCAAAATTATACAAATGGAAGCAGTAGTCCCTTCTGATAATATTTCTTTAAGAAATAGTACAGTAAAAAAAGAACTTGCAATATTATAAAAACTTACGTAGTTACTCTATGGTGATGATTTCAACATCACAGCTGTGAATGATACACTTAAAAATATCATCACCTTAACATGCTGAAATGCCGTTAAGGATAAATCCTAATTTCTTGCTCTCAATGATAGCACAATATTTTGAAAACTAAAACAACAGACACCCACATGCTAATCTTCACTGACGTCACTACAGTGCTTAATGTTATAGAGTTGAAAGTTAACATCAAACACATCTTCTCTCGAATTCACCCCATATTTGAAAGTTTTTATTCAACTGCCACTAACAATCTTTTAGTCCTTCAAAAATCAAACGTATCCTTCCACACTTTAAAGCTTTGCAGACTTGTTCTCCATGAGATCTGTCTGCCAATTCTGACAGTACTGACGATAGTGGGACAAACAGATGGATCAGACGGCATACTGAGTATGCAGAGCCAGCAATAAGGAAAACAATTTTTTTTACTACTGCATAGTGCATATAGCGCATAATAAGCATGCCTGTTTTCTTTTTTCTATTGTTCCATGAACAATAGAGTCAATGACGAGCCCGAGAAGGAACAAACACGTAAGCCAGCAGCAGGACTCGCAGACAGCGCGGCGCGGCCTGCCCGCGGCCGGACAGCGGCGGTGCTGAAGGGACAGCTCCCCCTGGGCCCGCGGCTGCCGCGCCAGGGGGAAAAGGCCACGCACGGAAGCTGAACAGCGTGGGTGCCGCCAGCTGCTCCCCTTCGGAAACAGTAACCCCCTGCTGGATGCACACCTGAAGCAGTCTGGGGCACACAAGTGAAATTTACGCTTCCAGGTGAAATTTAGGACACAACACTGCACAGAATTTTGCCAAGAGTTCTTTGCCTTGAATGTGCGTACATTTCTTTAACGTAGACTGTCCTTCTCATCCTCAAAAGTAGTTTAATCAGAAAAAAGCTCACTTTTAGACAAGCTTAATATTTAAAAAAGTATTTTCTGTTGATTTAATTTCACAGTTGTACTGCTCTGTTGTACTGCTACACTAGCACACAAAAGACTCATTTCTCTTTGTCTTTCTGAACATGCTAACCCCTTTTCTAAACTCAATTTATCAGACATGTTATAATAAACTGTAGAACCATCCGGAACGTTTAAGGTGCAGTCTTACTGCTGTAGAATTTAAAAAGTGCTACCATTGGTCTAGGACTGATAAGGAATTACAGAGCCTGTATACCATGAACCAGTGGTGAAGTTGACAATTGCAAAGTAAATGCTGTTTAATCAGTATTTATTATACCATACGATTAAGCTACTTAGCTCAGTCTGACATGCATAAGAGCCCACAGTGTAAATGAGGGTGCTTCAAATGGACCCATTGCTGCCAGCCTCAATAGGGATGCAGGGAGAACACGCTTGGTAGTTGTCCTTCAGGGTACCAAGGTAAGGCTCAGGTGAGCACTGTCAGGATGGCTGAAAGACAGAGCGCAGTTACTACCACAGCTCTCCTTGGAAGCAATGTCTCAAGACCTTGCACTCCAACGCCTTCATGATATGTGAAGATAAACTTCAGGAAGCAACTAAAAATAGCTTCTGTGCTGAGGTGCACATCTCTGGAATGACACCCTGCATTACTGCTATAAATTACTACTCTGTACTACTCTAATAAGCAAGTTAACAGTGGATCGTTACTCCAAATAGCTCTCAAGTTAGCAGTGCCAACTCTAAAAGGGAGCATCACTCTTTGCAAAGGGCAGATAGACTTGTAACATCAAACTTCAAAATCCAGTTCAACAGCAACCAACTGTCCAAATCTCATTGTTTCTTAAACAATGAAACAAAAATAATCACGACACCACCACCAGAGCCCTTTAGCATATTAAAAACTTACTGCAAGGGAATAAGTTCTATTCCATCATGAACATATGGTTGCTTACTTGAGAAAAGAGGTAGTGCTGTCCTGTTAAGGCAACAGAAAGATAAGACAAGGATAAAGGGAGGTGGCGCAACCCCACAACTGCTCCTGAACTACCTTGCCACAGAAAGCGTAATAGGGCAGGAGAATCCATAGTTAAAAAGACTGTGCTTGAACAGGCCAAAGTAGGAGCAGAGCTGAGGCTTCAAGAATTTCTGTAGAAATGGTTCTTCCCAGCTATCTCAAGGCAAAACCTACCGAGCATTTGCAGCCTTCTTGGCATGTGGGGAAAAAAAACCCTACACTGTTCCAGCAGGAAAGAAATACCCACTGCTGCCCAGCATAGACTTTTCACATTTCCAAGGGCAATTCTATGAACTACTGAGCTCTCCACCTAAATGCTTTCAAGCAGATCTGGAATAAGGAAAAAAGAAGCTATCAGCTGTATTCCTTGGAGATACGTCCCAGATAGGACAAAGCATCTTTTTACTCCTTTTTTTTTCTAAAAAAGGCTACTAATCTGAAGATTTCTCTCTACCCCCCCCCCAAAAAAAAAAAAAAAAAAACACAACAACTTTGTTCTTGCCTGAATTGTCAATATTGGTATATTGGCAGAGAAACAAGATCTAGTAACAGCAATTCCACATTGTTTCACTTTCTGCAATTGTACATGGCCGCTAGAATAAGCAAAAATGAAATGGCTCAAAGACTTCAAAACTGCTCTGAAATTAGGTACAAGCCAACCCTTCCATACTTTCGGCATCACACCTTAATCGTGCAACTCTCAGGAAGGCCCAAATATCCAAACTCTGATAAAACTCATTCAGAGGTGTTTTAGAGCAGCGTATGTAAGTATGTAAATGGGAACCTGCTAACACAAATTAACATAGGAGTAAAAGATAATATACTTTTGGTTAGGAGCAAGGAAGATAACGAACAAGTATTAGCAATGAATGACCACTGCAGAAAGCAACCACTTCCCGTGCAGCAACCTCTCTCTCCTTACGGGCATTCTTAAAGGGGAGCCACTGGAGGCTGCACCGCTGCCCAGCCATAAAGCTTCAGTCGTTTGAAGGTTTATCAGCCCACAGAAGCATAGTACTTAACAAAGGCAAACGGTGATAAACACGAACGCGGCGCCCTAGCGCTGGCAAACCCGAAGACAGAAGAGCGCTGTGCTCCCGACAGGAAAGGCCCCCGTGCAGCCCCGCGCCGCGCAGGGCCGAGCCGCCTCGCGCTCCGCTCCCGGTGCCGCCTCCGCGAGGCGGTCCGGGCCGGGCCTCGCCGCGCCGCTCCGCACCGCCCGGGCCCTTCCCCGCAACCACGGCCCCGGTCTCCCCCCGGCCCCGCGCCGCCCTCCCGCCTGCCCTCCTTACGTTGTATAGCGGGGGGTGGCGGGTAGCGGGCCCGCAGCTCCGGGCCGCCCCCCTGCACGCCGCTGCTCACGTAGTTGCTGGGGAAGATGCCGACGCGCTGGTCGATCTGCCCCGTCCACCAGCCCTCGTCGCCGGACACCTGCGAGTCCCGGGACAGCACCTGCACCACGTCTCCCGGCCGCAGGCTCAGCTCGTCCTCGCCGCACGCCTCGTACTCGAAGACGGCCGTCCAGAGCGGCCCGCCGCCCGGCGGCTCCCCGCCGCCCGCGCCCTCCTGGCTGAGCGCTGTGAGGGGCTCCATGGCGAGGTTGCTCCATAGGGGGAGGCGCCCGCGGCAGCCGAGCACTGCGGGGGGCGGCGGGGCCGGTACCGCCGCCTATTGTTCATGCGGCCCGGCGCCGCCCGGCAGCAGGTGCCGCCGCCGCGGCCCGGCCCGGAGCCGCCTCAGCCCAGCGCGGGAAGGGGTGAGGGCAGGCAGCGCGTGCCGCCGGGCCGCCGCCGCATCCCCGCCCGCCTCCACCTGCCGCCGCGACCGCGCATCCCGGAGCCACCTGACTCTCTGGCAGCTTCGGCGGCGGGAGGGGAGGGGCGGCCCGACTCCTCGCCGCGATTGGCCGCCGCTCACGCCCGTCAACGCCTCCTCTCACCTGATTGAGGGCTCTCGCCCTCTTGGCCACGCCCACCCCCCTCGCGCAGGAGCCTCGCGCTCACCGGCGTCCCCCCCGATTGGCCCCCGCCCCATCAGCCGCAGCTTCCCATTGGCCTCGCCGCACTTGTCAGTTAAGCGCTCCGAGCCCCGCCCGCCCCGCCGCATCTCGTTGGTTGGGGAAAGAAGCGCTACGCAGGGAGGGCTGAAGGTGGACGGACGTGAGTGGGCGGGGCCCCCTTCGCTCACCGCCAGCTAGCGGGCGGGGCCGGCCGCTGCGCCGCTGGCCAATGGCAGCGCGGGCCCTCCGCGCGGCGCTGAGACAGCGGTTTTGGGGCGGGGTCGCGCCTGCGCTCGGCACGAGGCCGCGGGAGCGCGCTGCGGGCGGGGCGCCGCCATCTCGTGCTGTGAGGAGCTGCTGTGGCCGTAGTGTGGTCGGCTGGAACAGGTGCAGTCTAGAAATACAAACAGGCGCCAGGAGGGGCTGTGCTTTCGTTTATCCCATGTGGTCAGGTTCTGCGCAAGCACAGGCGTTACCTGGGCTTTACGCAAGGTTAATGCAGATGGTACACCAAGTGAAAAATGAGTGAAGGTGTTCTGTTGAGTGATATAAAAAGGTGGCTTTTTTCATGTTTTGCTGCAGGTGTCAGTGATAAACCTGCAGGTGAGAAACTCTTGTCGTGTAAAGCCCCCTGACTGGAAATCCTCGTTTTCACAGCTGTACGTAATGTGTTCCCATATAAAGCCTTGGGCTTAGTGTTTCTTCAGAGTTTTGCAAAGGGTATTACACAATTCTAATCTGCCAAATGATTTTTTTTTTTAATTCTGCACTCCAAGTGAAGCATTTGGTTTTGTTTGGGAGATTTTGTTGTTGTTTTTTAATGTATGAGGTAACAGCTAATACTTCCTGAATGTTCTGCAGTGGGACTTAATGTCTTTCCCTCTTACCAGTCAGGCTGGATCTCAGGATGCACTCTCTCCACTATTCTTTTGTTACTAAACAGAGTGTTTTCACCATTAATCTGAGCTTATCCAACATTACTGCTGCTGAAAGGGACTTCCCTGCCCCGTGTCACATGCCTGACCTGCTTTCCTGATTCCAGCAGCAGTGACTGCATGGCTCTAGAGTCATTTCAGCTCATTTATCTAGCTGAAAGCTAAGCCACCCCGTAAAGAGAGTGAGATTTCAGTCAGCTTTTCAGGTTGATCTGACTCGTGTTAGGACTGTGCACGCGCACGGTCATTAAAGCCAGCACAACGTAAGGGTGCAGGATGGGATGGGGGACAGCAGACCTCTCTTGTTGAGCCCACAGTCGGGTTAACTTGCCTCCATTGTGAAGTTGCATCTGTAATTTTTGGAGTTCAGATAATAGATAATCGAGGTGAAATCTGGAGGACTGATGTTAATGTCCCTATTTAAAACAGCCTCGGTTGCATCCAATACTTTTCTGTCCAGTTATATTCATGGAAAATAATAGTTTGTTTAAACCACACAGTGAGGAAATACGGTTCAAAGTGAATATTTCTAAATTGTAACATAAAAAACTTAATGAGATATTACAAATAAAGGTCTCCTGTCTTTTAGCTGCTTGATTGCTACTATTGAACACCAAAACTTTTAAAGCGAGTTACACTGCTGAGGGTGAAAACCGTAAATAAATTGACTTCGTCCATGCTCACGTTGTCTGCTGCAACAACCTAATGAGACAGAGCCCTGCCCTCGTGTGGAGTGCTTTGGTATCGCGGTACACAGCCAACTTAACTTGTAAAACAGATCTTGCTTTTTTCTTTTTTTTTTTCCTGATGCTTTTTCTTCCTCCATGATGTATTTCTACAGGGATAGTGTCACTTTTGCAGGAAACCCAGAGCAACAAGTGCCTGGAGTTGGGAGAGTGACCAGGGAAATGCTCTGCAAGAGCCCTCATAGGTTTTTACCATTCTCAAAGATTTCTCTTGGTATCATTTATCAGCCATCTCAGAAAGCAGTTTCTGAGTGAAAAGATTTGGGCAGACTGGAAAGGCTGATTTATCTTGATCACAAGAGTCAGTTAATGTTAAACTAATAGTAACTGGCAAAAGACAGAAGAAGGTAACGTTAAATAGTGTATGTAGTCTGTGAATTATATTTTAGCACTTGTGAGATACAGAAAGTTTTGGAATAGTGCATGATTGTCTGATGAACAGTGTACATGCTACAGTGGAGAGTTTTGTTGTTTGTTTTTTTCTTAGGCGTTTTCTAAGAAGACTATCTGTTCCCATTATCACTCAGCAAATCTGAACAATGAGAATTAGACTGTAGATACACATGGATCCAAATCTCAAGTCTGTATCTGAATCCCACTCAATGATTCTGAATGTTTGGCAACAGATTTTGTTATAATAGGTTTAAAAAGGAGAGTCTAACCTGTAAAATACAGATGATAATCTGAGTGTTGTTCAGAATTCATTCATAATGGAAATTTAGGACCAAGGGTTTTAACGCAGGCTTAGTTTTGCTTCTATATTAAAAAACAAGCAAAAATTATTAGAGGAGAGAAAAGAGGCTAGTCTATCCCTAGCCTTAGCTTCAAAAAACTCTGTGTTCTGCTGATTCCATTCCATTGTTCATATGCATCTAGAAAAACCATCTCAGCTTTTTCCCTATCTTCTCTGGATTATATGTGCAGACTATTAAACTAGTACTTTCATTTGACACCTTTCCCTCTCTTAACTGGACCTAGCCATTCTATAACAACATCTTTCTAATGTGCCAGTCCATAGTTATAAACATATACAGGTTATCAAAATCTTGGCACTCTAGGCTCCTTGTCTGTGTGCTCTGTATGGGCAAAAAATCAAAATGCTACAGAAGAAAAGAAAAAAAGAAATAAAAAAAGTCCAGGAGGAAAAAATAGTACCAGTACCTACACCATGGTACTAGAAAGTCACTACTGTTGTTCCAGCAATAGCTTTGATGAAAGCACATCTTTGCCATCACGCTAAGAAGGTATAAAAGATTAAGGAGATGCTCCTTAGTGAGTCTCCTCAGTGTAGCTCACTCCTTAAATATTCCATGATGATTTATATTGCATCTTAAATTACCCTGGCACTAATGCTCTCATTTGGCTTTTATACATTTCCTAGGATGTATCCCAACTGTGTTTCATGGTTATAACCACAGATAGAGCCATATCAAGCAATCTGGAGATGTGTCTAATGCCAGTAGACAGTTATTTGATCAGTGACTGATAATGTCTCCTCAAATAATGTCAGCTTCACTGACAAATTGATTCTTCTATCATTATAAATTGCCTCGCTGCATGGCTGTAAAACTGGACTGTGCTTTTTCCTCACTTTAAAAAAGTACTGCTTTACCAGCATCACTTCAGTGCAGGTTTGCTCTTCATGCAGGGGAGAGGTAAGCCACTGGCAACAGAAGCTGTACAAGCTGTGCTTTGCTGGCTAGGAAGGAGGCTGTGAATCTGGGACTCCAGCATCTGAGTCAGTACAAGAGGGAGCTCTGCTCTGCTTCATAAAATATATATGCTAATCTCCCAGATGGTTATATCTTCATGGAACAGATGACCTGGAAAATAAAACAAGACTAAAAACACTGGGTAGTGGAAGTTCTGGGCTAAAATGTGAGTTTCTTAAAGATTCATCTTTTAAACTCACAGGTCACGCTATGATTTCGCACGTACCACACAGCACTGATACATTTATCAATATTCGTATAAGAAAAATCAGAGAAAGAGTTTCAAATGAGCTTTCTGACTGCACTGAAAGATACGCAGTTAAGAGACATTATGTCTAACTTTGGTTTAGTGATGACTTCCATTTACATGCTGTATACATTATCGCATTCCAAGCTGCTCGTATAGCCCCTGTTTCATTTGGCGTTGGTGTGTTGCCAGTCCTGTGGAGGAACACCAGCACTGCCACACAGGTAACATTGTGCCACATTTTTGAAAATTTGTGGAACGGTAATGTAAGCAATTTGAATAGAGGATCTGAGTGAAGTTACTGCAAAGCAAACGCTCCCACTGCTGCTCAGCAAAGACACTAGAACAAACCTTTCACAAAAGAGCCCTGAAATCCTTACAACCACTGGTGGCCTTGATCTTCCTTTTTATGCTGTGTGTGAAGAATGAAGCGGCGCAGTGCACTTCAGTGGCGTTGCCAGTGTACGGTTCAGCACTCCATCAGCGTTCAGCTTCTTGCCACACCACCAGTGCTGCCTGTGGCACCTTGGCTTCCCCTAGAGGCCTCTTGCCCGAGGAATGACCAAGTCTTTCTTCATGAGGTCAATGAGTTTTTGTTTGAAGAAAAACAAAAACAAATAAAAACCAAGAGAAGAGCTAGTTCCTGGTTTTGTTTAGGCTTTGAGTTTGTCAAACGCTTCGTTTGAGTCAGTTTTCAGGTTGCTGAAGCAATTCTTGAATAAGTTCAGAAATGCAACACAAAAATGAAGAATCCTGCATGTGAACTCAAACCACTGGAGACAGATAGAAACCTTATTCCTAATTCTGATGGTGCATGAGAATTACAACATACAAAGATGTCCAACATCCGTTAGCGATACCAGCATTCGTAACCAATTTGTAACTTTACACCCAAACCATAACTGTACTAAATCTATCATTACAAAGTTTTCAAATTAGATAGCCTTTTCATTTGGAGTAAAATAATCCTTTTCCTTATTGAGGCTAATGTCTTTTTTCTCTAATATGTATTCAGTAAGTTAACTTGCTACTCAGAATAGTAAACCTCAGTCTAAAATGAGACCAAATAGGTCAGTGCTGTAGTAATTGTTTTTGTTCATGTTGTCTTGAGGGAATAGGCAACGTTTGCCTGCTGTCTCCTTTTATTTGCAATCACAGTTTAAATTCTTAACAGAATTAGTTAGAGCAGCCGCTTTGAAAAAAAGCATCACTTTTTACTAGAAAATCTTTCCACATTTTTCTACAGTGTGTCTACCATAATGACTAAGCTCAAATACTCTTCTGTATACATTTAATACTTTACAAGGCAACTGGAAGGGGATTTCCTTGTACTTACATGGAAATGGACCTAATTCTGTGTCGATCTTTCAGCGTGTGTGGGCAGGAAGACACATCACATTTTTATTCTGACGCCATCTCTGGCAGCACCAAATCCACGGAGAGCCAGAGACATTGAACATGAATTCCATGTTACCCTGCTGCAACTATCTCAAGCCATGTACCTTTACATTCCAGAATTAATTAACTTTATTCAGTTTTTTTTTTCTCTTTCCCTAATTAATTGATGAGCTCTGGTACTCCACACTGTGAAGGAACTGTGCAATTTTATACAGGTTGAAGCTTTTGTAGAACATGAGAGAAGTCTGATTCTTGGAATTCTACACAGGTCAGTCCCAGGCTGCAGACTGCTGAGTGCCATTGACTCTAATTGGTACCTAAGTAGTTTTCAAAATATAATATTAAACAAAATTAACTCTTGAAGGATACGTGCCTCCTTGTTTCTCATGGTGTGATATTTTCCCTCCAAATTAAAGGATCTGTAAGAGTAAGGTTCATTAATGACAGGCTTTCTGCACATTAATACCCCCCATGCATGTTTTCCTGCTCCGCTGCCTGTGGAATTTTGTGTCACTGGGAAGCTTTAGTGCTCATTAAGCATTCACATCAAATTCAGACCAGCAAAGATTCTATTCCACAGCAGCATCTACTCTTGTTAGATTGAAGCTTCTGACTCAGGCAGGTGCCTACCTGGGATTGTGGACAAGGTACCTAATGGGATTAAAACTCTAAACTGAAGCCACCCTTTTCTAATGAGCTTTAGGAAAACTTAGTATGCTCTTAAATCTTATTGTTTTTGTAGAATCATAGAGTGGCTTGGGTTGGAAGGGATCTGAAGGATTATCAAGTTCCAACCCCTCTGCTACAGGCAGGGTTGCCAGCTGCTAGGTCGAGTACTAGATCAGATTGCCCAGGGCGCCATCCAGCCTGGCTATAAACACCTCCAGGGGCGGAGCATCCACACCCTCTCTGGGCAACCTGTTCCAGCACCTCACCACTCTCTCAGTAAAAAACTTCTCCCTGGCATCTAATGTAAATCTCCTGTCCTTTAGTTTAAAAGCATTCCGCCTTGTCCTCTCACTATCTACCCTTGTAAAAAGTTGATTTCCCTCATGTTTACTGCATATGTAAAATATGCTACAGTGAGACCATTTTGATAGCTACAAAAAGTTCATTTTCCTATTTTCACATGGTTAGTCTTTCTAGTACAGGGTAGCTTCTTCATGACCAGCAAAGAATTGGAGTAAAAGCAGAAAGAAATATGACTCCCTTCTATTGAATTCTAGTGAATGAATTGTTTTGTCTGGTTATTCCTAGCAGAAGATGTCCATCCTTGAATTGCTGATGGAGTGCCAAAATTTCTTTACGAGGATAATGAAAGGAAAGGTTTACAAGTTCCGCAGCTGAGGGGGAGGAGGATGTGCGAGGCGGCAAGTCTCGCTGGGACGCGCCACGGCAAGGTCGCGCACGCCTGGGCCCGGGCCGGCAGCCGGAGCCGCGCAGTGCCGCCGGGGGGCGCTGCAGCGCCGCGGTGGCGCTGGTGCCGCCCCGCCGCGTCGGGCCTGGCCGCGCGGTGCTGCGCCCCCGCTGGTGGCTGCGTCCCTCCGTCCCGACCAGCCCTCGCGGGCTCCGCGTCGGCGTCGCAGCCGTTTCGTCCCCTGCCTCCCCTGCCGCCCGTTGAACGCGGTTTATTTTTCTGTGCTGGGGTAACAATGAAGAAATTCTCTGCCGAGCTATTTTTGGTCGTGCTGGAGCCACACGCTGCTTCCTCAGGGCTCAAAGCTCATTGTTTTTATTCGCTCACATGAAACAATTGCAGGCTACTTAGGACGTATTTGTTTTCCAGTTCCTCAAACCATTGTCACCTTTTCCTGTTCTCCTTGAGAAAATGGGTCCTTGATACTCGGCCAGGCTGCATTATTTAATTTCCTGCACGCTTGGAGTGAAATCGTCACAAAGGCGGGCACTTTTACTGAAGGGAAACAAAATCACAGAAAAAATGTGGAAGAAAACCTTACTCTGGAAAAAATAAGCAACTTGCGCAACCCTGGAGGAATGAGGCAGCGTGAGTCACAGCAGGCTGAGCTCCTCGCCCTGCCCAGCTCTCACCCGTCCAGGAGAGATTGCTGGGCCCTACATGCGTCCAGCAATGGTGGGCTGTGCTGGGGCATAGCACAGCATGTAGAAGGGCATTTGTGAGATATGAGGCCATGGCTGCTCACAGCAGCATAAAAAGCCCTCTTCACTTGCTTTGTATTACTAGCAACACCACTTAGCCCAGCATCATCATCATCCATAGGAGGCTTGGAAGTACTTGGTCCACAGGCTCACTTCAACACACAGTTCTTCCTTGGTAGACTCAGGGAATCATAGAATTGTTTGAGTTGGAAGAGACCCTTAAAGGCCATCTAGCCCAATTCCCCTGTAATGAACAGGGACACCCACAGCTAGGTCAGGTGCTCAGAGCCCCATCCAGCCTGACTGTTAGAGCCTTGAGGGATGGGGCACCCACCACCTCTCTGGTCAACCTGTGCCAGGGACTCACCTCTCTTACTGAAAAAAACTTATTTCTTACATCCAATCTAAATCTCCCCTCTTTTAGTTTGAAACCCTTACCCCTTGTCCTATAACAACAGAGCCTGCTAGAGTCTGTCCTTCTTTCTCATAGCCTTCCATTAGATACTGAAAGGCTGCTTCTCATGGTCCATGCTGCTTACTTTCTTCACTTTACTTTTTCTTCAGCTCCTTTTCAGAACTCCTTTCACTCTCTGAAATTGAAGTTTAGTTCAGCTTTCTTGTTTGCTCTCCACTTTAACCGTTTTAATCTATGTGCCATTACAAATTGCAAGAGTGCTGCAAGGGTGAAAAAAAAAAAGAAACGTGCTTTTGGGATGCAAACTTGTTACTTTTCCTTAAAAACTGTGCAGGTGAATTCACTTTTGTTAAAAGTTTGAATTAATTTTAATTCATATGTAACTACATGCACATCTAGGACCCTGGCTTCTTCCTCACCTCTGCTACCAGTTGATTCAGAAGACATGACAGCAACCAGGTTTATATCCACAGAGGCTGAATAACTCTCAGCACACTTTTATCCTTATTTTGGATAGAAAGTGTTAGAAAGAATGACCACAACAAGAATGTAAGTTGGTATCTTATCAGTGGGAAGAAGAAGTGAGGCTTTATTACAGAGGATAAGCTCTTGGTGATGCAGTCTCTTTTTCCTGTAGACTACCCAAGGCCACACACACTGCCTGTGAAGCCGCCTCCTACATAATTTCCTTGAAAGTCAATCTAGCTAGCCAAATTTGATGGATACTCCAGAGATATCAGTCCCTCTCCTACTAAACACTTCTAGCCTGTAGCTGGTGTTCTTCCATCACTCCATTAAGCTCAGTCCCTTGCAATCTATCTGTTGTATTTATGAGCAAATCTGACAACATTAAGCACTTGTCTCCAAGTTTATGAGATGATGGGTTTCACAGAAACAAGAGATGCAATTAGCTATTGGGCACAGCTCCTGACAGAAGCTCCTAGCAGACCTGCCAGTCACACAGAAGTTTTTTTGAGAAAGTATGTGTTGTTTAGATCTGTTGTCAGGTGCAAGGTAGAAGGGAGGGCAGTGAAAAGCTGGATGATTGTGAACTCCGAACTGTTCACTTGTAAGACCCAGATTCTATAGATCTTTTGTGTGGGAAAAAAAGCCACAACAAAGCCAACCAAGCAAACAAACCTGCAAATCTAATTTGTTTCTAATTTCCTGATGTCAGTAGAAATAGTAGTTGTGAGTAAAGATGCTTTTCAATTCATGGCTTTCAAAATTATGCCTGAATCTTTGACTTAAATTATTTTTTTTAAGTTAGAATGTTCTGCTTCTTTTCCATCATATGCCATTAAAAGTTTTACAAGCAAGAATGTAGTTGCATTGATACTAAAAAAACTGTGAAGAAGCAGTATGTACCAGAAATGCAAAATTCAGTCCAAGAGACAAAATATTTTTGCCACCTGCGTTTAATTGTGCTGTTACCACAGCAAGACTGTTTTTCATATGATTCGTGTAACACTCAGTATTGAATTAAATCTTGGAAGTACATTTTCTACAGCAAAATAGTTTTTTGTGATTCAAGTACTGTTTGCAACAAAACCTCTTTTCATGTCATGTCACATGCTGAAACAATGGTGAAAAGATAAATCACTCAAAATCTAATTTTAACTGCTTCAAAATTTTGCAATAGGTTCACTAATTCCTGTAAAGTTCAGAACATTTTTATAACAGATGTGGGCATATAGCTTACAGATTTCTGATGCAACCTTACCTAGCATTCCTGGGCTCTATAAGCAGAATGAACAGGGAATGAATCTCTCCACAAAAGAATTGCCTTCTCCACCCTTCCTTTGTTTCAAAGTCGTTTCTGATTTTTTGACTTTGGGGTTATTTTTAATGTTAGATCATTTCCATTGTTTATCTCCAGAAAAGTGTTTCCAGGCCATTTTGCAGTCATCGCCATTCTAGGGAGGCCTATGAACAGAAAAAGGTTATTTGTTTCCCAGGCAGATGTGGTCAGAAGTATAAAAGTAACTGCATCAGCATCACATACCTCTGTCTAATTCCTTCGCTCTTTAACAGTTTTCTCCTTATTCATTTTCATTGCTAAACCCATCAAAGATTTCCCTAGGGGCTGAAAATCTCTTTCCGTGCCAAGGACTGATAAAGAATGCACCAAGGAAATAAATAGGCCAATGCTTTCAATGTGGACAATGCTCTGGAGCCAAACCTGGAGCCAAGTGCCTAGCAGCTGCACAAGGAGTCTGTGCAAGTGGCCTCAGGAAACACAGGTCCCTCTGGATGCCTGAAAATCCCCAGGAATCTGCCATGAGGGATTTACAAGCTGATCCATGATGGGCATCCCTCATTCCTGAGCAAATGGTCAGGAAGAAACTCTGCCAACTGTTGTTCCCTCTTAGATTCACTCTCTCACAGCGTCTCTTGGACTAAGTTGGTCTAAGAAGCAGTATTTGTAGGAAAACCTGTTGGCTGGCCGCGACTTGGCATGAACCTGCCTGCATTTCTCTGATCTGTACACTCTACGGCTACTGCTCTATTTAGTCTCTGCTCTTGATACAAAGCTGGGAACAATCTTGTATGACAAACAAATGCAGAGGAGGAATGAATAGCCTGTTTCATCCCACTGGCTTGTCTCTGAACGAAAAAAACCTCACTTGTCTAGTACCGACTCTGCAGAAGTATGGTTTGTACAAATACTCATTCTGTTTAATGGATCAGGATCTGGTAGATCTAGGTGCTGTTTTTGTCAGTGATTGACTTGGCGAACCTGAGTAAATCAGTCCATCGATTTCCAACAGTGTTAACACTTGTGTAAGGGAACTAAGGAGAGCAGCTTTTCAAGTTGCTTTCATCCACAGATGAAAAGGCTATAACCAACAAATGCAGCAATATGAGTGTCTCTTAACAGATAACACTGAGTTGAAACACACAAATCCATTTTTAAGTCCACTTTTCTTGGCTATGTATAGTTCTCTACTTGCTATGGTGCTGTTTGCCACTACTGTTGATAAGGATCACCGAGCTTTACCTGTATGAATGAATGCAAAGGATGCCAGTGACAGACCTCGTGGACAGGGGAATAAACGTAAAAAGTGAAACATAGCTTGATTTAAAAATAGGCTGAAGACTATCAGCTAATGCAGTTGAAAAAATATTTGCGTGAAAAATGGTGTGTTTCAGAACCTGTGGTGGGTCTATATATGTGCATGAGCACACAGGTTTGTATACATGCATGGGTATGCTGCATATTCACAGGGCCCATCTTACTGAGTTGTAGCCAAGAGCTAGCTGAAAGTAGGGAGTGCTGGGAGAAGTCAAATGGTGTGTATGTTTCTGTATAACTGTGGATTTCTTTGTCAGTAAGAGCTTCTTTCTACACCAGTTTACTTTGAAAAGTTGTTTACAAAGGGTAGGTGAAAACCAGCTGTCCACTGAATGACTGCAAGAAATCTATTAGGCCAGCAGGGGAAGGAGAAGATCTTTGTAGTTGCTGTTGTTTTCCTGATGAATAAATATGCCACCTCCAGCTGGCTGCCAAAGAACTTTTCTTTAAAAACCATATGTCCTCTCTAATAAAGCTCTCATCACACCTCCTTCAGGCTTGCCTCACTCTGCTGTATGTATGCCTGATTTCATTTGGTTTGTGCAGTGGTGTGGCTGTAGGATGATGCTTCCCTAAACTAATGCTTTGTAAAATTGTGGCCTAAAGAGAAAGGAACGAAAGTCAGGGACAGCCTGAGTCTGTGCTTCAGTGATTCACGAAATGCTACTCCCTGGGTAGTTCATGTGGGTTTTCTTTTTAAAAAGTTCTTTAAAGGGTTGCTGGAATCCTGGTTACATTAGATCTGCCATAAAGTGGTGGTGTTTCAGGGCACTTCCCCGGATTAATCATTTTCACATTCTGACATCTGTCAACTGTACCTTCAGGCATTGCCAATTCAAGCAAACGCAAAAATAGTCACAACACCTCGGTATGATTTCATCAGATCTTCTGCACTAAGCAGGTCAGACTTGCTCAATACTTATCTGGGAGACCTCCAGAGAACAAAAAGAAGAATATGGGAAGGAGCCAATCTTGTGATGCAGCTGAGATTTCTTGCCAGTATAAATCATAAGACATATCTGGGAATTTAAACTTAGTTGTTAAAAACATGGCACCGCTTCTTCTGAGGCCGACCTACACTGGAGCTAAAGCAGTATGTGACCAGCGATGCTACCTTCCAAAAGGGATTTAAGACTGAAATTCTGTATTTCTTTTCTCAGATTTAAGTTGTTAACTATGGCCACATTCCACCTCAAGGCAATGAATTACATACTGTTTCCAATAGTCTTGAATGTCAAAATTATTCTTCACACCTCCTACTAAAGCACACAGTCACTGCCATATTCCACTTCAGACAAGGCTGTATTCACTGAGTAGTCTTACATACACAGCTAGGAAAAGCGTTGAAATCAGACAGAAATGTAAAGTTAGTGTTCTGTTTATTCAGAACGAAGATGAAATCCAAGGGAGATTTAGGGAAACTGATGAGGCTTCAGGGCCTCTGAACTAATCTGCCTGAGCAGGCCCTGGTACATATATGAAATCCAGTCAAGTGAAATTGTCATTTATGTGCCCTACAACATTTTGTGACATTTGCAATGTCACTAGTTATTCTGCAGATTTCCTCCATTTCTGCAAATTAACATACTCTCAGTTTCTCCACAGGCCTTACCACACTGCCATGGCTTCCTCCATAGCGCGCTGCAATAATTTCCCTACCCTGTCTTCTGTGCCTACATATTTTTGGCCTGTTTAGCTGTGCAAGACATAATCCATTCTGTGGATAATACAAAGTTACGTGCCCACTGATAAAACGGCCAGTTCATGACTCTTCTCCAAACTCTGCCCACACTGCCTCTTTGGGAGTTCTAATTTTGGCCTCATTTCATTACCCTGAAATCAGTCTGCATTTAATATTTAAGCTTTTCCTTTCTGACAATGTAGTTGAAACTGAAACCCTCTCCTAGGCTGGAACTCACCAGTTCTAAAAGCTAAAAACAGCCATGAGAGAGAGGAAACCCTTTAACTGTAGAAGATGGTCATGGATGGACTAGTCCTTATGCTATGGGAGCTTCATTCTTCAGACAGAGGGTTTTAACCGTGAACAAAGATCTTAATTAGGATTTTATCCCAGTGGCATCATGAATTATTGTTTGGTAGAAATTTCTTACAGTGAGGCACCACTGTGCTGTACTTTAAAGAATGTGGTGTAAGTGCTGCTAAATTACTGTCAGCTCAGTGTTTGGATATTCTAATTTTAGCCTTGTTTATTATGTTTCATCTCCATGGTGGTTTTAGGCAATTCTTGTACCAGTAATGCTAGCAAATGTCTCTTTGTTCACAGAGACCTTGTGGTCACTGGGACACTGATGATGCTTCTCTGTGTGATTTCTGCATGGACACGTTCACAGAATTAGGTCCTGTGACATGAAAATGGACGCTGCTACAATTTTATTTCAAGAAACGCTACCAGAATCATCCTTAGGAGGAAATTTCATTTTAAAACTCCATTCTTTCTCTAACAGTGGGAGCGTTAAGCCATTCTAATTGGTTTTTCAACCATGCTGAAGCAACCATGGTTAGAATAGTGAAACTGGAGCCCACCTACTTGCTGGAAATGTACAGCTGAAAGAGGCAATTTCTAGACAACAAAGAGTAAGGAGGGGAGGTGAAGATACTGTTGTTCTAGTGGCTAGAAGGTTGCTATCATCATGTTAATAAGAATTCTGTTTTCCTTAGCTCTTATAGGACCTCTTCGTCCATGTCGATCCATTTCAAACATTTTTTCCCCTTAAAGTACTCCTTGGTAATAAAAAAAAAACCTGATATTAGTGCTCTTCTATGGGGAGAATCCCACTTTGGTCCATGTATTTTGTCTTGAGAAAGCCACAGAGCTCAGAGAGGGTACAAAAAGAGCTCAAAAAATGCAGCCCACAGCTGAGAGAAACTGCAAGAGCAGGGGTTAATGGTACTGTGAGCTTCATGGTTCAGCTGTTTGCAGATCAGTAATTAGAATCCTCTGCTTACTGCATTGATCTCTCCCTGAGCAGCACTGTGAGATACTACAGAGAGCTCTATTAGTCATAGAGATATTGGGGTGGGGGAAGGAAATGAAACACTTTTTTCCCCTTCCTAGGTATTTGAGGGCAAGAAGAGCATTCGTCTACCCTGAGGGAGAAGCCCTGGTCTGTCTCCAGGGCTGCTGGGGCAGGCTGTCTCCAGGAGGGGCAGCTGGAGCTGAGAGGGCACAACGTGTCATGGTTATGATAAAGGTGGGTGCAGGCTGTATCCTGGTGCGCAGTTGGGGCTGTGCTGTGTGGTGTAAGTAATAACATACATACAGCAGGCGGAAGAGATCTCCTGGCATGTAACCTTTATGCTGTTAAATCTCTGCCTGATCTGTGCAGAAATGCCAGAGAATGAGCGTGCTTTCCTTCTGTCTCTAAAGGGGCTGTATTCCAGGTGGGAGCAGGGGTAATGTACAGGGCTGAATTTCTGTGTGATCCTCTTCTGAGTAAGACTGAATCTGGTGTGACTTCTCATGGACGGTTTTGGAGGACCAGGGAACAGAGCTGCTGAGAAGGGAGCAGAGTCTGTGAAAGGATCTGACTCTCACGTGGAAGTTTGCTTAAAAGCTGTGAGAAGAGCAGATAAGCTGCAGTCAGATGCTAACATGATGGCACACATTCAGGGGAGTCTTGTATTGTTGAAAACCATTCTACTACAATTAAAAACAAGTCTAGAAAAACCTCCTGACTTTTTTTTTTTTAATAAAATCTATCTCACTGTGAAACTAGGCTAACAAATAGTATTGTAAAATTAAATTCTGCTTCCTATCACCCTTGTAAATAAGCCTATTTCTTAATTCACATGTGAGGTAATGAGAGAATAAAACACATTTATCGCTATTTATGCTAATAAATTACATGGGAAATTGACTTTTTTCTTTAAAAAAAAAAAAATTGTCAGAGTTGTAGCTTTGGATACTGTGTCCAAACCACACTAAGAAATATGTGTCAGCAGGATCCGAGAGTTAGGGTTGTAATGCTGCTGTCTACCTATAGATCTTGAGACAAGCAATCAATAGGGACAAGTAAATAAAAGTTGGTAATGAGCCACAAAGGCCTAGTTTGTCAGTCTTCATCTGACAACAAACACCATATCCAACATGGAGACTAGAAGTACTAACTCTCCTAATTGTAAAGTGAGTAAATTAGTGTTTTACTTACTTTCTGCTTATTGTTTTTGAGCTACTTACAGCTTGGTATCAAACTGTGATGATTACTGCAATGAAAATAACAAGGAAATGCCAATCATATGCTTGTTTACAGACAGAATAAATTCCACGCAATTTAGGTAAAATATTCTTTTTAACTTTCTGTTTGACCTCTTGTCCTAATTAGCTACTCTGTGTTGTCATAAAGCTTAGGAATTCTCTTTAATTTTAAAATGATAATTTCAGATATTCCACAAAAGGTGTCTGAAGGAAAAAGGGTAAAGCTTAATTTCCTCAAATGCAAAGATGAGAGATACTAAGGCTAAGGTACAAACAGTGGTCCAAAACATGCTGCATTATTGTTTTTTAGCAATGCTAGAATGTTGAAACAATTCCGTGACAGGTTTCACTGTTTTGTTAGTTTTGATTAACTTCTTATTCCTGTAACATCATGCATTTAGGGAAAAAAAAAAAAAGTGTGCTTATAAGGTCAGGCAAGAAATTGTGATAATCTCATCTGAGTATTTTATATAGCCTACATGCTTATCATGCACCATATATAGCATTACCCTAATTTTGCAGATGCCCTTTCAACCCACTGGAGTGTGGCATGTGGTAAAGAAAAGTGTTTCTGGGTATGATTAAAAAGATAGTTTTCCCTTGGCCAAGTACAAACAGCCATATCTGTAATAGATGGGATATGCAAAGAGAACCAATAATGTTAATGTGCTACAGAAATCTTCACAGTAGCCTGCAGTTGTAAGCATACTTGACTGTGTACTGAGAACGTGAGGAAATCAGAGTATTGTCTGGCCAAAATAACAGTTGCAGTTTTGAGTAGGTCTGCTCCTGCAAAATGCTGGCTTATGCAGCAAAATGACTTCTTTGCCTCAGTCTTGGCATAATAATTTATAAGAGAAATGCTGGAGAAAAACAGATTGTGCTCAAATCATCTGACTTAATGCCTCCTCTTAAATATTTCATCTAAAAATTGTTCACTCTTCACCAATATCAAACTCTAATTTTCCTAGAGCACATTCTTTTTCCTGAGCACAGAATAACATTCATCCTAAAGGAGCACTGTAAGGCTAAAGCAGAGCACAGAAGATAAGCCAGTTATTTGTTGGATTGCAGAGGTTCAATATATAGTCTGAGACTACTGCTGTTGCTTTCTATTCAGATGCACTGTTTCCCTGCACTTTCCTACACTGTTTTTGATGGGCTTTGCTTGTTTCCTTGAAAAGCTAATCATGATTTTTTTCCTTATTGTATTATTAACGCCTACAACTAAACTCAGTATCAGTTTTACCTTCAAGCATGGATGGATTCCGATAATATTATTTCCCATCTTATGTCCTAATGTTTAGAGCCTGCCTGTGTTTAAGCAGCTGAACAATGGGATTTAATTGTCCTCTCACGCACGTCAGATTCTGTTGCTTATTTTACTTGACTCAGACTAAATATTCCCAGGATCCAGTTCTCTTGAGCAGGGCTATCTGTGCTGAACTAGGTTATGCTGCTGTGCATCAGGGTTGAGCCAGTAATATTGCAGGAGCAGGGCTAGAGAATTCCAGCCTGTCACACAGGGATTCTGTTTAACATGAATCATTACTGTAAGGCAGAGGCTAATCTCTCCAGATTCAATCAATGGCTCCTAAACAGAAGCATAAATGTTTTTACTGCGTTTAGCGCAGCCTTCAGACACATTATTAATGAACGCTATCCACCTTTTTGTGGAGAAGGTGAACAGCTTTTATGTAACATTAATGAAACAGCTGCTGGAAGAACTAACGCTTCATAATCCTGATGGTTACATTATCACAGTGTATTTATGGATAACACATCCTAAGAACTTCATCTCTTAACAGCTGTGTTTGTAATTCTAAAAGGTGTTTTGGCAAATGACGGAGTGAAGCATAGGCTTCATAGTCTGTGAGGTTATTTTTGTTTGTTTGATTTTCTTCTTTTTTTCTTCTGAGCCTACAGTAAGTGGTGATGCTTGTCATGCTTGGCTTTATCCCAGCAGAGGGAATTCTCCCTCCTCACCCATGAAAATTCTCCATTAAGCTTTTCTGTTCCTTGTTCCTTGGGTTTGTTTTTGTTGGTTCCCCTCCCCCCCCCCCCCATCCTTTTTTCTGTCCCTACTTCAATGCTGTTTGACAGAATTTTAGAAAAGTTCCTTTTCAATATGAGCAGCCACATATTCAAAAATACACTCCTTGAAACAATAAAGTTAAAAATTTGTTTGTTTATACTGGGAAGAGAGCTATCATGGTTGGGGGTTTGCATCCATTCCTTCTCCTTACTTTCCTGCTGGGGAAACAAACAAAAAAATAGATCAACTACATCTGTTTTGAGTCAGTCTCTTCTATCTTCTGGTTTTCCAAGAATAGCCAGATGCTGCTATTGGCTACCTAACTGTTGGGAGGAAAACAGTGGGGAGGCTGTGGCAGTAGCAGAGTCTTGAAAACACAGGCCCAAATGCATGCTCATCATGAGTCATGACTGGTTGTTTGGGTGTTACGCACTGCAGTTCCTCCTCAGCAGAGGTTTAGAAGGCTGTGAGCTCGTGGTCTTGAACCTGTTGAGTGGGAGAGGAAATGGGGTTCAGGACGGAACCTGGGTGGGATCCTTCTGCTGTGGTAGTGACAGTATCTTAGCACGCCTTCAAAGCTACTTTTCACCCAAATATGGCCGGAGTTAGGTAATTTAATGATCTTCAGCATTATGTCTTCAAATCCTATGGCTGAGTAGACATCCCCTCTCCCCTGCTTGGCAGAGCTCTCAAAAGTCTTTCTCTCATCTGTTTCTTTCTAACTGGTGCATGGCCTTGGGGATGTACTGAAGGGAAAAGCTTCTGATCCCAGGAGGTGATGATCACCAACAGCCTTCCATAAAAAGATTCATCTGGAAGCTGAGTTGCCATTTTCCCTGGCAAAAGCTGGAGGGAAATCCAAACAACTGTGTTTTCTTAAATGTGTTGGGAACAGTATGGTGACAGGCACTGGGGATGTTTTGTGAAACCGGGTATTGACAGTAACTGGTAGGACTTCAAGAACGGAGAGCTTGTTATCATGCTTCAATTTGAGACAGTTCAAGTGTCCACCATTGGGCGTGGTGATCCTGAAGGCCTTTTCCAATCATTCCATGGTATTACTGTGCTCCAGTGCTACTGGTTGAGGGGAAGAAAAGCCCAGAGTGGCTGTAGCTTCAGAAAACGGAGGGGGTGCTATACTGACAACGCAGAAGCCTTGTGAGCCGCCCTGGGGCCGAGCCAGAGAGAAATCCCGGGTTCTGTCATATCCGGAGAGCCCAGGGAAGCGCCTGCCGGCAGCGGGGCCCTGCGGTTAGGGTTCGGGCCCCGAAGAAGTGCTGCTGTAACGGCCGCAGCGCCGCCCAACCTCCACGCCGCCAGGGGGCGGTACGGCCGCCCCGGTGGGGATGAAGGCGGCGAGCCGGCCGCGCGCAGGCGCAATATTGCTTGCTCCCGCCCCCGCAGCGTTGGCCCTCCCCGGCGACAGCGCGCGGGGTAGGCGTCCCCTGCCGCAAGGGCTGCCGGTCTATCGGCGGCGCGGGGGCGGGCGGCCGGCCCGGGGCCCGGACATAAGATGGCGGCGGCGTTGCTGGGGAGGCGGCGGCGGCGACGGTTGCGGTTGCGGCCGTGTGGGCTGTCGCGGAGCGCGGGCGGTGCACGGCTCTGCCCGGGCTCCCAGGGCGGATAGAGCGGGGCCGGCTCGGCGGAGCGGGGCCGCCATGGGCTCCCAGGTGCTGCAGATCCTGCGCCAGGGCGTGTGGGCGGCGCTGAGCGGCGGCTGGTACCAGGACCCGCACCAGGGCGCCGGGGTCAACGCACTGCACCTCTACCTGTGGCTCTTCCTGCTCGGCTTCCCCTTCACCCTCTACATGGTGAGCCCGGGCCGCCGCGGGAGCGGGGCCCCCTGGGCCTCGGGGC